>NW_006399962.1:4412718-4470073 GCF_000299155.1 Elephantulus edwardii | reverse complement strand
CCACCCCAGTTTCGGAATTTTTAAAGGCTTAAAAACAGTATGTGATTGGAAGTTCCTGGTAATTCTCCTTGACACTACTTTTTTTTCCGAATCACACAGATAACAAAGTTTTCTAAAGATGTTTTTCTTCAACTTTATATATGAAAAAGTGTTATGAAAGGGTTAAACTACCATTTTTAAAACTACCATTTCTCCTCTATTGCCATCGTCTCCTCCCACAAAAAAAAAATCCCAGACCATTCACGGGCCACTCGAAAAATCCTTTCTTGAACTCTGTTGCCACCAAAAGAAAAACACTGATACAAGGGTTACTTATATTCCCTGGTTCCAAGTCCCTAGACGAGATATCTCTTTTGGCCCGCGAATTTGTCTAAAGGGCAGAGCTGAAACCACGTCCACAACCCGCCGCCAAACCAAGGAGGAGGGGTGAAAGTCAAGCAGCCTGCCTATAGACCTCTTGCTTGCCCATCAAGTCCGCTTTATCTCCGTACTGGTTAAGGTTTCACTTTAACCCGCCTCCACCACTCACCTGATTAGATGTTTATGAGTCAAAAGGCGGGGTCATAGGGTGTCTAGTGTTCATTAGTTGACACATACGCCTGTCAACGGTGTTCCGCCCTCTGTCTCAGGGAGCTTGCTCTTTAATGGCTCCACAACTTGTCCATCTTCAAGGTTTTTTGCCTTCTATTGGTGTGCAATCCGTCCTGTTCGTCCTCGTTGGTGACTGCCCTGAATGGGTCCTACCTTTCTCCAGAGGATTGGCGGGTGAGTGCACACATCGCCCACCCTCAACGGTGGGCGGGCAATCATGCTATTGGTTGGGGCCCCCGCCCTGGACAAGGAGGAGGGGTAGGAGGAGGGGTAGGAGGGTTTGGTTGAGCTGCAGCTGTTTGTCTGTTCGACACAGGCTTGGGCCGGACGGAGGAGACAGAACCCCAGGTACAGGCTAGTGGAAGCCCAGAAGGGCACGGGAGGAGGCGCCAGGGAAATAAGGGCGGCCTGGCCTGGAACGATGGCGGGCCTGGGCCTAAACGAAGTGATAGAGTGGCCTACTGGCGAGTGGAGAAGGGGGCCGGATCCCGGCAGGCCCAATGGGGGAGCCGAGGAGGGGGCCGGGCGGGCTGGGAGGCTGAAGTTGGCGAGTGGGGGGGGGGGCGGCTGGGAGCTGGCGGCGGCGGGCCCGGGGGCCGAGCGCGCAGGCCCGAGGCTGGTGTGAGGTGGGGGCAGGCCTCGTTAAACAGCGCTGAGGGAGGAGCGGACGGGAAGGGACGGGGCCGCGGTGAGGTAAGCCCATTTGCCGGGAGATGAGAGGGGCCAGCCTGACGCCTGGGGTCCTCAGCATAACCAAGGTAGTAGGGTCTCTCTCGAGCTGTCTAACTGGAAGGACCTGAGAAGCATTCTTAGTTGGTTAAGAGGCATTATGTTCCGAGAAAGTGGCTATTGTAAAAAGAATTTAGGGATCCCTGAGTTGAGCCAAGATTGGATTCAGGGAGGGAGAACTGACGTGAATGAAGGTTTTTCATTGTCACAAGAGTAAAGTTGGGAAAGAGAAGCAGGGCCCGACAATTTAATTAACCTACTAGAAACGCTGAAGCTGTACCAAAGGCTCTGGAACTTGGGAATGAAGAAGACAAAAGCGTTCTTATTTTATGTCATTGTTGGCTACTCCAAACTCAGGTTTTATGCTTTTATTTGCCCTTATTAGCTAGTTTAGACAGCACACTATTTAGTTCTTATTTAGTTCTACAGTCTATGCCCTTTGAAAAAGCGAAGTTGCCTGGAGGGAATAGTTTGTGTATATCTTTCCCATTTAGTTATGAGGGTTAGGATGGATATTTGTATCTCCGACCTAAAGGAGGGTACCAGCGATTTCATTATCTGCATTGGAAAGGAACTTTGAGAACCTTAACCCTCAAGGAGTTTTTTGATCACAGATAGTGAAACTTGGGTTAAACTTAGGTAGTGAAGTTAGGTGAAAACAAGCCTGAAGATAAGAGCTTTTACCACTGAGGACAGCATTTGGGGAAGAAATTCCATTCCAGACAGTTGGCATCACATCTTGTTCTTTGTCTCTTTCTTCAGGAACCCAGGTTTCTTTGATGAAGTTAGGTCAGACAATGAATATTTGGGGTAAGGGATGAATAGAGAAAAGGAAGATGGATTATTAAGGTAGAGGAGTTTGCGCATCCTTAAATATTTTTAACAATCTACTGACCTCTTTAGCCCCCTAAAGATTGGCGTCTGCTGGATTTCTTCCTTTTCCCCTTCAATTATACCAGTGTGTTTTATCGTTATATTTCAGTTGTATTACAAAGTACATGTGTATGTTAAAATACTCAAACTCTGTAAGTTGAAAAAGAACCAATCCCACTGTCTTTATGTTGGGATCTAGTCAGTAACAGTCGGTTTTCAAACTACATAGCAGTATAAATAGTGTCAGTCTTCCCACAGATGCATACCTCAATCTTTTTCTTATTCAGGAAGGTCAGAGATAAGAGACAGATGAGACTAATCTTGCTTTTCTTTGGGAGATGTGCCATCAAGTGATTGTGTTTTCATATTCCAGCCAAATTCCTGTGTCATTCCCCTCTAGGGTCATACTTACTCCATGATTGTGCTCCTTAGACAGTTTGTTTTGTCTTACTCTTTTTATCAATCTAGGCAAAAAGCTATCCTTTGGTTACTTATCCTCTTAAATGCATAAATATACCAGTTGTGCTCTTGGTATTCTAGGAAATGTCCAAATTGAGGGACCAAACATTTTTCCCTTTTAAGGGCCAGAAAGAAATAATTAAGGTGGATCATTTTGCTTTGGACACTTCTTGGTATGTGGTGGGGTAGTCTGTCCACACTTGCGCTGCTAACCCGAAGATTAGGTCTCTCTGGCTGTTGGAATCCACCTGCTTCTGGGGAAAAAGATGAGCAGTCTCCTGTGCAGTTTATAACCACAGAAACCCAAAGAAGAGTCAGCTATGAGTTGGTTCAGACTCAGTGGCAATGAGAGAGACCAAAGTAAGGAATTTGAGTCCTCTGTCTTCTGGTCATGGTCTTCATGTTCAGATGATATGTTCCTTCCATATCCCAGAAAATTATGATTTTCCCAAGGAACTTCTGTGTCAGATCTTTCTGTAGTCATTTTAGAAACCACCAGGTTTCTCTGGGTTTAAAATTAATTTTCCTCAAACTCAGAGACTAGCTAGAGCATTTTATAAGCCACATAAGTCATGCCATCATGTGTGCCCTTGACTGAATTTTTGGAAATAGATTGCCAGGCCTTTCTTCTAAGGTATCACTACATGAATTCAACCCTCTAACCTTTCAGTTAGCTGTGGCAGATAACTGTTGGCACCACGCAGGGACATTTCATACTATAAATGGAATTTGTTCTTCCTGTTTTTAGACTCAGATATATCTAGCCTTTGTACAGTGCCCATCAACCTCAGTCTTGTCCCCCATGTTCTTTTATTTTCTTAACTTGTTAAGCCAGGAATAGAAAAAAATTATGTAAGTATAGATTGGTTTGTTCTGTTTTTTAACCCTCTCTAATCTTTGCCATTTCCTATACCCTAGTGTTATTCTGTCCCTTTCTTCTGTACATCCCCTCTTAATAAAATCTACATTAAAGAAAATATCAAGAAGTAGCAAGAAAATCAAAAGACAAATTTCCTTGGGAAAATCTGCTGTCAGGGACCTCTCCATAGTATTGAGGAGCAATGATGTCAGTCTGGAGACTAAGGTGTGCCTGATCCAGGCCGTGGTCTTCCAGTTGCTTGCTATGCATCAGAAAATAGGTCAATAAAATGATTAGGGATGATAGAATTGATGCTTTTGTGTTATGGTGTTAATGAGTATTGAATATACCATAGCTGCTAGGAGAACAAACAGGTTTGCTTGGAGAGGGTAAAACCAGGCTGCTCCTTGGAAGCAAGTATTCTGAAGCTCCATCTGACATACTTTGGGCATGTTACAAGGAAGGACTGGTCCTTGGAGAGAGATATCATGCTTGGGAGGATGGAGGGACAACGCAGAGAGAATGACCCTGGACGAGATGGATTGATTCAGTGACTGAGAAATGGAGGTGGGTGTATCGAAGCTGATGAGGTGGGCACAACATAAAGCAGGGTTCAGAGCTGTTGTACAGAGTCACTACGATTCATTTGACTAAATGGCGTTTAACAACTACAAGATGTCTGTGACAACAGTCACAGTATTAATTCTTCCAGGAGATTTTTGCTTTTCTAAGATAATACACAGGTTTGGCGTTATGCACATGACACAACCCTGCTTGCTGAAACTGAGAAGGACCTGAAGCACTTGCTGCAGAAGGTCAAGGACTGCAGCCTTCAATATGGATTGAGGCTCAATATCAAGAAAACAGAAATTCTCACCAATGGGCCAATTGGCAACATCATGATAGATGGTGAAGAGATTGAGATTGTTAACAGCTTTAGTTTGCTTGGCTTCACAATCAACACTCTTGGCACCAACAGCCAGGAAATTAAAAGATGTATTGCAAAAAAAAAGATGTATTGCAATGGGAAAGTCTGCTGTTAGAGACCTCGCCAAAGTACTGAAGAACAATGATGTCACTCTGGAGACTAAGGTACGCCTGATACAAACAGTGATCTTTGCAATCACTTGCTATGCGTCAGAGAGCTGGACAGTCATTAGGGCTGACAGAAGGAGAATTGATGCCTTTGAGCTGTGGTGTTGGAGAAGAGTATTGAATATATCATGGACTGCTAAGAAAACAGACAGGTTCGTCCTAGAGAGAGAGTTCAACCGGGCTGTTCTTGGAGGCAAGGATTTTGAGGCTTCATCTGTCATACTTTGGACATGTTGCAAGGCAAGACCAGTCCTTGGAGAGCAACACCATGCTTGGGAGTGTGGAGGGACCACAGAGGAGAGGAGACCCTCTATGAGGTGGATTGATTCAGTGACTGGGGTAATTGAGGTAGGTGTGTCAGAGACAGTGAGATTGGCACAGGATAAAACAGGTTTTAGGGCTGTTGTACATAGGGTCACTATGAGTCACAGGCAACTCAACGGCACATAACAGCAACAACTCAAGTTTGGAGTTATCAATACAGAATTTCATAGATCAGGAGTTGCAAAAAAAAATACTTGGGAAAAGAGGACCTTCCTCCATTATCTTTGAAGTTATACCTCATCTATTCTCACTCTTAACTTTGTCTAGGTTCAGGGATTACTCTATCATAGTTTGCTTGTTTATGTGTATTATACATTTGCCTTCCAACATAGTGTAAGAAAATCAAGTATATAGTCAACTATGATAAGGAAATTCTCTGATTAGGTTGAAAAGTAACCAAAGTGTGAGATATGGATTCAGAATCAAGAAAATGCATCAGGCTTCTGGGAGGAAAGATACTATAAAACCTTACATGTTACAGTCCCACTTTCCAAGGGTTTCTAGGAAAGATTTAGTCATTGACTGAACAGTAACCAAGAATAAGGAACCACCTAGGAAGCCGACTGTGATGGTTTCTGACTATAGCTTTTTGGGGGGGAGAGGGGAGCTTCAGTATCTTCACGTTCTGTAGTCATGAATTTTTATTTTTTTTTAACTTAGGTTTCTTAAGTTCACAAAGCTTTTTGACTAGTCAGCATGAGCTGAAAGTGAAGGAAACGTGTTTTTAGCCACAGTTTTCTTAGCGATAGTGTAGGAGGGTCACTTATTGGGTGTGATTAAGCCATCTGAGGCATAGTAACAGGAAAAGCAGTTAGCCCATGTGAGTTGCAACAGTACCTTGTTGATTGGATTCCAAGGGGGCCTGCCATCCAAGGGAGAGGATTAGTGTCTGGGGCCTATAGAATGGGATATAAATCTGTCCTGATGGCCTGGATGAGAGAAGCAAGCAGGATTGTTTTGACTTTAATTATTTTAAACATTTAATGAGTGCCTATTAGGGACCATGCTGTGCTCTGGAAATTCAAGATTATTGGCAAATACTCCAATCCTGCTTTTTTTTTTAGATATTTGCAAGTTTAGCAAAAAAGTTACAGACAACTTACATAATGTGGTAAGTGCTTTGATATAGTCTTTTTAAAAAAATATTTTTCATTTGCTTTTGTTAAGAATATACCCAGCTGACTATACTATACCAGTTCAGCAATTTCCACATACGTAGTCAGTAACATTGCTTATATTCTTTCTTTTCTTCCCCCTGCACCCATTATTTTTTGTGTGTGTACCATCAAATCGGATCTGACTGGTACAGGAGGAGATTGCCTTTCTCCAGCAGAGCATCTAGTGGATTTGAACCATGTATCTCTGGGATTGCAGTGCAGCTTCTGGCCACTAGAGCTCCTTTGATTATATTCTTTTTTTTTTTTTTAAACCAAAACAAACCATATTTATTTTCTTGACAGTCCATGGGATATTTAGTCCTCTTCTCCAACACTGTAACTGAAAAAAAGGCATTGATTCTTCTTCTGCCACCTTAATTCATTGTCCCATTCTTTTTTTTTCTTCTATATTTTATTAATTTTCATAAACATTTACAGAGATTTTGGGTTTCCATTCATTCATTGTTGCACTATTCTCTCTACCCTCCTCCCAGTTTGTTCTTGTCCAAATGCCACAGTGCTTGTCAAAGCCAGTTCTGATTAATCTTCTTTGTCAGTGTGTCCTTTGCCATTCCCTATCACTCCTCCCTGAGAGAGACTTCACCCTGAGTCATAAGGAAAAGGGGATGGCGTATTCTCTTAGCTACTTCCTGCTGAAAAGGGACGCTGTGGGTTTCAGGGTGAAGATCTTCTCTCACTACTCTAAAGGGCCCCTTTGGCAGTAGGAAACACATAGACTATTATGGAGATTGATTTTGGAATTTAGATGCACTCTTATTGATTGTGCTTGGCCGTACATGTTCATATCCTTGAAGATGTATCATGGGGGTGTTGCAACCTAGAAGACACAAATTTGACTAACAAGTTATAAGTACATGAGTCCAGAAATTATGGAAAAGTAAAAGAAAAGATTCTTTCATTGTTTTACAAACCCTCCCCCAGGTCCCCTCCACCATGTAGCCCTCGCTCTAGTCTCCTGTGATGACAGAAATACCTAGTTATATATCTCTTTTAAACAGTTTTCTCCCTCCTCTGTTTCAGTGCAGTATACATTATTGAACCCATCTTACTCAGTCTCTCCCCAACCCCAAGGACAGTCCCATTCTACAACAGTGGCATCATGTAATATTTGTCCTTTTGTGACTGGGATATTTCACTCAGCGTAATGTTCTCCAGAGTCAACCATTTTGAATAATATTGCATGAGTTCCTTGTTTTTTAATGCAGCATAGTATTCCATTGTGCGAATATACCACAGCTTCTCTAGCCATTCGTTTGTTGATGGGCACTTAGGTTGTTTCCAACTCCTTGCTATTGTGAACAAAGCTGCAATAAACATGGGTGTGCATATATCTGCTTGGATGTCAGCTATGGTGTCTTCAGGGTATATTCCCAGTAGTGGAATTGCTGGGTCAAATGGTATCTCTATTTGCAACTTTTTGAGAAAGCGCCATACTGCTTTCCACAGGGGTTGCACCATTTTACACTCCCACCAACAGTGAATCAGGGTTCCAGTTTCTCCACAACCTCGCCAGCATTTGTTGCTTGCTGTTCTGTTAAATTTTGCTATTTTTGACTGGGGTGAAATGATATCTCATAGTTGTTTTATGATTATATTCTTAAAGTTGTGTGTAGTCATTCTCAACTTCCTTTTATAAATTATTCTTTCCTCATTAATGTAAACTCACTGTCCCAGAGTTTCCTATCTGATTTTACAGTTCTTAAGAGAGCACAATGAATGAGGCAGACATCCTTTTACTAGTTAAGCTAAGGTACTGCTTGGTTTAAAGAAGACATAAGGAGATATTTCTAGTTTAAGGTTTAAAGATTATTTTAGGGCAGTTGTTCTTTTGGGAGATTCTTCTGTCCTCCATGACTCAAAGAGAACTGTATTCCATGAGAATTTGAGCTTCTTTCTGTATTTCCCCGTTTGGATCAGGTTTCTTGTATACAATAGAAATAACAACGTTGTGGATGGAGTTCCAAAAGAGGCAGTGATGAATTCTGCTGAGGTGATAGGGTAATTATACAAGATTCACAAAGAAGGTGGTATTTGAAATTAACCTTAAAACATAACTAGACATTCTCTAGGCAGACAGTAGGGAAGAACATTTCAATCTTTCCTATGTTGGTAATGGAATATTTCTATTACTCTCCTGATAACAAGATTCATATGCTTTCTGCCTCTTGGAAAACTGTATAAGGAAAACAGTGAAAGAAGAGGAGGACTTGTTTAAACTACTGATTCATTGGATCAGCATAGTTAAGTAGTGAAACTCAGTTCAAAATGTTTGGAGTCTGAAAAAAATTGGAGGGAGCACTGGTGGATTACTGGTGAGGAGTTGTGCTGCAAGCCTAAAGGCACACTGTTCAAACCTACAAATTGCAATCTCTTGTGCAATTTACTGCCTCTGAAAACCATGAAGGGCCAGCCATGTTTTGGTACTTAACAACAAAATTGGAGAGAAATTAAAGGTTTTACTGTTTTTTCTTCACTACGAAGTGCTAATCCTAAGGCCTATTGAATCCAAAGATTACCTCTTAACTCTGTTATCACCCTCAGATTGCTATAGTTTGAGCTATTTTGGCAGGGTTAGGCAAAGATCTTTTAGCGAGGCAGTAATGACAATCTTTCTATCAGACTGATAGGAGAGTAGGCTTCAGTCCAGGATGGCCTGAATTTTTGTAATTTGTTTATAATCCCAAAGCAAGAATTTACATAAACGGAATGGAGGTTGAAACTATCTAGCCTAACTCCATTCCCCTGCCCTGGCCCCCTCTTCAGAGTTTGGAATCTCTTCCTTGCTTAAGATGTTTGTTGCTTTCAAGTTAGTGCCTGCTTATGGTGACACCTGTGTGTTAGTACTGTACTCTATATAGAGTTTTCAAAGCTATGAACATTTGGAAACAGTTTGTCAGGCCTGTTTTAAGTGACTCCTTTGGGTTGGGTACACTTGAACTACGAATCATTTGCCTACTGTCAAGCACCTAATCAATTATTTGTAACCTGCAAGGGCTTTTAAAAATTGCAATGGTATAAAAGCAAGAGTAGCTCAGCAGGAATCCTGTGTGGTAGCTGGTTATACAGTAATGCCTGAAAAGTTGATTAATTTTATGTGCTTTAGTTTCCTTGCCTGTAACATAAAGAGACTGACTAGATGACCCCTTAACTGTCTTTTATTAAGCTAACTGACCTTATTGGTTGTCTTTTGGGACAAAGCTAGACTTCAGTGGCAATTCACTGAGACTTTTACCTCTGTTTATTGATAATAGACTTTTGGAGGCTTCATCTGAATTTGGCATAATTAAAAAGTAAAAGGAGGCCTTAAAGAGTGGAGTCTTAACATGGAAATTGGCAGGCTTAGAAATTTCCTGTCATGCCCACTTTCTGGTGCTACTTGGAGAGCTGTCTACACTTCCACTATTTAGATTGGCTAATGCAATGATCAATCAGTCCTCAAACTCCCTAGTTAATAGATCCTTTGATAAGATGTTCATGTGGAGCTATACTTCTCATTTTGTTTTCTTTTAAAAGAAGTTGAATTTCTGAGGTGAGTGGGAAGAATAACCTGCTCATTACCTCCCCCCTCTCTTTTTTTTTTTAACCTAATTGTCATCACACCACTTGACTGATTTCTTTTTGACTGTGAATGGGTCATTTGCCCATTGCCAACTCTTAGCAAAATTCACACAAGCACAAAAGTGAACTGGAGAAATCAGTTGATCTTTTAAGAGTCTAGCTATTGTATAAGAAATGTGATAACACTCATAAAAATGTTGGTATTAGAAAGCAAATCATAGAAATAGACAGCCTATCAATTATTGTGAACAAAAATGGTAGGAAATATTCTTGAAGTTACAGATTGGGGTGGGAGGTAGATTTTTCTAAACCAGTAGGTACTAATCTCTGACAATCCAAGGTTGCTTAGTAGCAAATAAGTTTGAAGACTATATCTGGGCTCTGGCTTGACTTCTGTCTTTGGCAGTTAGCCACAAGGTCTTTGCAGCCTGAATATGTCTGTGACTCTTGCCTGTCTTCATACTCCCACAGCCTCCTGCAGTTTTCTCATGCCTTGTGTGGTGTATTTGGCCATGAGAATTTAGTCCATTCTAACTCTCATGATTGCATATTTAGAGAACAACAGTGAGGCTTACTTTTCTGCCCTTTGGAACACAGGCTTTGAACAGTTAAAAATGTGAGAAATAAGTTGAAGAAACTTGTACCTTTCCTGTTGTTTCTTGAGAGTGTAGGGTATATATCACCTAAAGGTAACTTGATCAGTTTATTAATCTGTGTCATTTCCCCCATTATATCATCTGTTTTGTGCTTAGAGTTATGATCAAATTTTATCCTCTTTTCCTATGAGACAAAGTATATATGAAGCAACGTCTGCATTTTTTAAAAAAATAATCTTAACATGCTCAGAAGCCCAAAGAGAATAAGATTTCTTAAATACTCCTAGGATCTTGTCAGTGAATTAAAATTCTACTCTTTGCTACTGTCAATTATTTATTCCCCCACAGGAAGATCCTTCTAGAGAAGGAAGCTGGGGTTCTGAAAGGCAAAGGGAGTGTGATGTTAAGGTTACAGTGGCAAAGTAGAGGACAGAAATCAGGCTTGCCTGATTCCAAACTTCTCACTACTGTGTGGAACTGCTGGCACTTCTCCCATTCATCATTGCTCTAGAACTTTAGGAATAAAGCTAGGGATCCCTGTGACTCCTTAAGAGATGTAATCATTTCTCATCTTAATTTCCTCCAGAAGTACTCTAGTTTGTCTTCTATAAGTTGACAAGGGATTCAATTTCCTCCCTTTCTTGCTAGCCCAGATTTCAGTGTCCAGCCTCTCCAAAGCAAAACAGGTTTAATAAACTTTTTTTAAAACCATGATTCATAGTTAAGGAAAGAGAAGGAAAAAAATTTTAAATATATTTAAAATTCAGTGTATATGCATACACAGACAAGTAAAGAAAATGTCATAAAATGATTCTTAACTGTTGTAAACATACCTGGTAATTTTTAAAAAAATTTTTTTTTTATTTTACTGCTACTGAGCCACCAAATTATTACAAGGTCACCACTGCTTTATGTTAGGGAACTCTGCTGGCTTGGTGGTAAGGAATTGTCCTGCTCACCTAATGCTAATGGTACATAGTTTGAATGCACTATTTGAATGTGTGTGTGTGTGTGTGTGTGTGTGTGTGTTTAGCTCTTCACTTTTTACTTATTTATTTTCATTCCCCACTCTGTTGGGACTAAGATGGGCATTCTCCTCTCATGTTTCTACAGCCTCTGAAAACTTGGTGGAGGGTCATCCATGGGTTGATTCTGACTCAACAGTATAAACCAACAAATAGTTGTTTTGCATTGGAGAACTCTAATGGCTTAATAGTATGATTTTGTTGCCAACCCAAAGGCAGGCAGTTCAAATCCACTAACTGCTCTGCTGGAGATGGTGAGCAGTTTCCTTTCATACATTTTACCACTTTAGAAAATGAGCTAGAAGGTAAGCTATGAGTCAGTTCTGACTTTTTTTTTTTTTTGCTTAACCCAAAAATTTTATTTTTTTATTTCTTTACTCTTAGTCATAGACTTTATGGCACATAACAACTGCTTTATAGAAGGATATCTAGTGGTACAGAGTGATTAAGTGCTTGGCTGCTAACTGAAAAGTTGATAGTTAGAATCTACCTGTCCCATAATAGTCTATGTGTTTCCTACTGCCAAAGGGGCCCTTTAGAGTAGTGAGAGAAGATCTTCACCCTGAAACCCACAGCGTCCCTTTTCAGCAGGAAGTAGCTAAGAGAATACGCCATCCCCTTTTCCTTATGACTCAGGGTGAAGTCGCTCTCAGGGAGGAGTGATCCGGCAAAGGACACACTGACAAAGAAGATTAATCAGAATTGGCTTTGACAAGCACTGTGGCATTTGAACAAGAACAAACTGGGAGAAGGGTAGAGAGAATAGTGCAACAATGAATGAATGGAAACCCAAAATCTCTGTAAATGTTTATGAAAATTAATAAAATATAATTATAGAAAGAAAAAAAAAGAATCTACCTGTCACTCTGTAGGAAGAAGATGTTACAGTCTACTTCTATAAAGATTAGGTAACCTTGGACACCCTGTGGGGCAGATAGACTTTGTCCTGTAGAGTCACTATGACTTTTGGTATCAACTCACTTAAGGGTTTTTTGGTATTGCCTTACAACATACAATGTGTAAAACAGTGCTCTAAAATTTTAAGGATGAAGATATAAAGTACTGTGAACAGTGGATAAAAAAATCAATTAATACTGACTCGTATATATTGGCTCCACAGTCAGCACTCTTTGCACCATCAGCCAGGAAAGTAAAAGAAGAATTGCATTAGGAAAGTCTGCTGTCAGAGACCTTTACAAAGTACTGAAGAGCAGTGATGTAAGTTTGGAGACTAAGATGTGCCTGATACATGCCATGGTCTTTGCAATCACTTTCTGTGCATCAGAGAGCTGGACAGTGACTAGGGATGAAAGGAGAATTGATGCCTTTGAGCTGTGGTATTGGAGAAGAGTACTGAATACATCATGGAATGCTAGAACAAACAGGTTCGTCCTGGAGAGAGTTCCTTGGAGGCAAGGATTCTGAAGCTTTGTCTGACATGTTACATTTAGACATGTTACAAGGCGAGACCAATCCTTGGAGAGAGACATCATGCTTGGGAGTGTGGAGGGACAGCGCAAGAGAGGAAGACCCTCAGGGAGCTCTGGTGGCCTAGTGGCAAGAAGCTGCATTGCAGTCCCAGAGGCACGCAGTTCAAATCCACCAGATGCTCTGCTGGAAAAGGAGGGACAATCTCCTGTACCAGTCAGACCCGATTTGACGGTACACGCACACAAAATAATAAGATTAAAAAAAAGAGAGAGAGGAAGACCCTCAATAAAATGGATTGATTCAGTGACTTGGGGTAATGGGAGTGTTGGAAACAGATTGGCACAGGATAGAGCAGGGTATAGTGCTATTGTACATAGAGTTGACACATAACAACATAGTAGTTCTCAGAATTTTGTCCTTCCTGGACTAATTCAAAATATAAATTCTGGGGTTTTAATTTTTCCAAGGAAGGATGTTTGGAAAACAAAATACTACCTATCAACAAAAACTAAAAAAAAAAATGTGACTTATAAAATGATATTTAAAAATCTATTTCAGGGAGAAGTTAAATTTTATAAAATTTTAAAATTTGGATATTTAACATACTGTCCTCAAATCTTACTCATCTAAAAGCTAACCTCTGTTAACAAGAAGTTGTGTATCCTGCCATACTTTTTCCTATGCAGACTTTTGTATTATAGAAATAGAATCCGACCATATGTTTGTTCTACAAGGGATAGTGAAAATGTCATCCCACATATTTTGGACTTGTTAGCAGAGGCTGTTCCTTGAAAGGGATATCATGCTTGGAAAACTGCAGGATAAGCAAAAAAAGGGAAGGCCTTTAACAGGATAATTTAATAGTGTTTGTGACAGTAGACTCAAATGTGTCAAGGATGGATGATAAGGATGGTACAGACTAGGACTGGAGTTTTTTTTTTCTATAATTATATTTTATTAATTTTCATAAACATTTACAGAGATTTTGGGTTTCCATTCATTCATTGTTGCACTATTCTCTCTACCCTCCTCCCAGTTTGTTCTTGTCCAAATGCCACAGTGCTTGTCAAAGCCAGTTCTGATTAATCTTCTTTGTCAGTGTGTCCTTTGCCATTCCCTATCACTCCTCCCTGAGAGAGACTTCTCCCTGAGTCATAAGGAAAAGGGGACGGTGTATTCTCTTAGCTATTTCCTGCTGAAAAGGGACACTGTGGGTTTCAGGGTGAAGATCTTCTCTCACTTGGAGTTCTGATCTTTTGTTCATAGCGTCTCTCTGAGATGTACTCGATTTGGTGGTGCTTAACAATAACAAAAAATATGTCTTAGATGATTTTCCATGCAATATGTATGAATTTATTCAATAGGATTGATGCTAAGAGAATAAGAAGTTAGAAATCTCATAATAAAGCATAATCTTAAATTGAATAGCTTTATGAAAAACTTGTTACATTGTCTTTATTTTTCATTATAGACAAATGAGAAGTTCCTCACTAAAACGGCATGTTTATCTATAGATTCTTAGGACTTAGTGGTCCAGGAGACTCCAGAATAACCAGTAGGATCAAAAAGATTAATTTGTCAAAGTCCTCTTGTAACCTAGTCTGTTTTGGGACTTTGAGTTCTCTTTATTTCTGTTAATTTCCTGTCCACATTCCCTTTTTTTTCCTCTCTCTCTGCCTCTTTCATTGTTAAGAAAGAAATGGAACACATAAATATTGACATACTAGGTATTGGCGAAATGAGATGGCTTGGCATGGGACATTTTGAATCAGATGAACATATGATTTACTCTGCTGGGGATGAAAAGGTGAGGAAAAATGGGGTTGGTTTCATAAGTAAAGTTATTTCTAGATCTATCCTGAAATACAATGTGGTGAGTGACAGGATAATATCCATACGCATACAAGGAAGTCCAGTGAATACCACTATCATTCAAATATAGGCACCAAGAACTAAAGCCAAAGAGGAGGAAATAGACCAACTTTTGCAGTCAGAAATTGATCAAACATGCAGTCAGGATGCATTGATAATAATGGGCGACTGATACGCAAAGGTTGGGAACAGGTAAGAAGGATTAGTACCTGGAAAACACGAGCTTGTTGAGAGAAATGAGGCTGGAGATGGAATGATAGAGTTCTGCACATTCAGTGATTTATTCATTGCAAATACCTTTTATAAGAAACATAAACACAGGCTATACACATGGATTTCACCTGATGGCGTGCATAGGAATCAAATAGATTACATTTGTGGAAAGATTCTGGAGAAGCTCAGTATCAGCAGTGAAAACCAGGCTGGGTGCTGATTGTGAGCCAGACCACCAACTACTAATGTGCAAGTTCAAACTGAAGTTGAGGAAAATTAAATCAAGTCCACAGGAACCAAAATTTGACCTTAAGTCTATCCCACTCGAATTTCAAAACCATCTCAGGAACAGGTTTGAGGCTGTGAGCACCAATGAGCATAGACCAAATTAGCTCTGGGAGGATATCAAGAAAATCGTCCATGAAGAGTGCAAAAGATCATTACAAAGGCTGAAAGAGAAGAAAAGACCAAGATGGATGTCAGATGAGACTCTTGAGTATTGCATTAGAGCACCGAGAAGCCAAAGCTAAAGGGAGAAACCAAGAAATCAAAGAGCTGAACAGAAAATTTCAAAAGGCAGCCTGGGACGACAAAGCAAGATACTAAAATGAAATGTGCAGAGAGCTGGAGTTAAAATTAAAAGGGCCGAACTCACTCAGCGTTTCTTAAGCTGAAGGATCTGAAAAACAAATTCAAGCCACTGGTGGCAATACTTAAGGATACTTTGGGTAAAATGTTAAATGATCCAGGAAGTATCAAGAGAAGATGGAAGGAGTGCACAGAGTCACTGTATCAGACGGAATTGGCTGACACAGAAGAATTTAATGAAATAACATATGAGCAAGAGCCTATGGTGATGAAGGAGGAAGTTCAAGTTGCTCTGAAGGAATTGGCAAAAAACAAGGCTCCAGGAGTTGATGGCATACCAGTTGACATATTTCAACAGACAGACACTGCCCTGGATGTACTCATTAAATTGTGCCAAGAAATCTGGAGGACAGCCAGCTGGCCCACTGACTGGAAAAGATCAGTATTTGTTCCTATTCCAAAAAAGGTGACCCAACAGAGTGTGGGAATTATCAAACAGTATCATTAATATCACATGCAGGCAAGATTCTGCTGGAAATTGTCCAAAAACATTTGGAGCAATATGTCAACAGAGAACTGCTAGATGTGCAGGCTGGATTTAAAAGAGGTTGTGGTACTAGGGATACTATAGCTAATGTAAGATGGATCTTGGCAGAAAGCAAAGAATACCAGAAGAATGTCTTTTCTGCTTCATTGATTATGCAAAGGCTTTTGACTGTGTGGATCACAGCAAGCTGTGGCTGACTCTGAGAAGAATGGGAATCCCAGAACATTTGATTGTGCTAATGCAAAACCTATAGTTGGACCAAGAGGCAGTTGTCAGAACAGAGTAGGGAGACACTAGATGATTCAAAATCAAGAACGGGCTCTGTCAGGCATGTATTCTGTCTCCATACCTTTTCAATCTGTATGCAGAACAGATCATCCGAGATGCTGGGCTGTATGAGGAGAAATGTGTCATCAGGATTGGTGGAAGAGTCATCAACAACCTGCGTTATGCAGATGACACAACCCTGCTTGCTGAAACTGAGGTCAAGGATTGCAGCCTCCTATATGGATTGAAGCTTAACATCAAGAAAACAAAGATTCTCACCACTGGGCCAATTGGCAGCATCAGTATGGATGGTGAAGAGATGGAGATAGATAACAGTTTTAGTTTACTTGGCTCCACAGTCAACACTCTTGGTACCAGCAGCCAGGAAATCAAGAGACTAATTGCATTGGGAAATTCAGCTGTGAGGGACCTCTCGAGTACTGAAGTGCAACGACATCAGGCTGAAGACTAAGGTGCACCTGATCCGGGCTATAGTCTTCGCAATTACGTGCTATGCGTCAGTTGACAGTGAATAGGGATGATAGAAAGAGAATTGATGCCTTTGAGCTGTGGTACTGGAGAAGAGTGTTGAATATACCATGGACTGCTAGGAGAACAAACAGGTTTGTCCTGGAGAGAGTGAAGCCAGAATGCTCCTTGGAGTCAAGGATCCTGAAGCTTTGTCTGACATACTTTGGGCATGTTGCAAGGAGGGACTGGTCCTTGGAGAGGGACATCATATTTGGCAGAGTAGACTGGAGTGGTGGGAATGAGTGCGTTTTGAGATGGCTAGGTTGGTACAGAATAGAACGGCATTTAGAGCTCTTGTACATAGGGTCGCTATGAGTCGCAAGCAACTCGATGGCACATAACAACAACAACAACAACGGCTTTCATATTATAGCTTAGTCTCAAGGACTACTTTAATGAGATACGTAATTTTTTCTGTTTAACAAAGGTTTAAAGAAATGCTCAGAGCCAGTGACGTATTCTTGATGATGTATTAATAATAGCTTAATATTTATCACTTTATGCTTTAAGTTTTCTTCATGTATTATCTCATTTAATCTTCATAGACACTTAAATGTTTATTTCCTCATTTTACAGATGTGGGAAACACAAACAAATTTAGTCACTTACACTAAAGTTACACAGGGAGTAAGTAGAACTGGAAAATACACAACAAATGTAATGGAAAAGTTTTGTGTAAATTATTGGAAACTAATTTTCTCTCTTTTTTTTTCCCTTTTTTTTAAATGTTGTTGTTGTTAGGCACCATCGAGTCACGTATGACTCATAGCGACCCTGTGAACAAAAGATCTGAACCCTGTTCTGTCCTACACCATCCTCACTTCCTGGCACACAAGAGCCTCTTGCATTGGTCACCCTGTCAATCCACCTGGTTGAAGGTCTTGCTTATCTTCACTAATCCTTCATCTTTCCCAACATCATGTTCCTCTCCAAGGACTAGCGCCTCCTAGCAACATGTTCAAAGTATGTAAGGTGAAGCTTCATCATTCTTCCCTCCAAAAAGCACTCTGGCTGCACTGTCTCCAAGACATATCTGTTCGTTCTCTTGGCCATCCATGGAATGTTCAGTGCTCTTCTCCAACACCACAGCTCAAAGGCATCAATTCTTTTTCTGTCCTCTTTTATTGTCCATGTCTTTGATGCATGGCTAGTAATCAGAAAGACTATGGCCTTAATCAGATGTACCTTATTCCTCAATAATTTGCAAAGGTCCCTAACTGCAGATTTTCCCAGTGCAGTGTGTCTCCTTATATCCTGACTGCTCATACCAAGGGTGTTAATTGTGGATTCAAGCAAGATGAAGCTGTTGACAGTTTGAATCTCCTCTCCATCTATCATGAAATTGTTTAAAATGAACTGGAATGCATGAATATCGACATACTAGGCATTAGTGAAATGCAGTGGACTGCTCATACCAAGGGTGTTAATTGTGGATTCAAGCAAGATGAAGCTGTTGACAGTTTGAATCTCCTCTCCATCTATCATGAAATTGTTTAAAATGAACTGGAATGCATGAATATCGACATACTAGGCATTAGTGAAATGCAGTGGACATGCTATGGCCACTTTAAATCTGATAATCATATGATACACTCTTCAAGGAATGAAAAACAGGAAGAATGGTGTTGCGTTCATAGTAAAAAAGTCAGTCTCAAGTACTATCCTGAAATAACAGTGTGTGAGTGATAGGATATTATCCATCCATACACATACAAGGAAGACTCGTTAATAAGATTATTTTTCAAATTTATGCTCCTACATCTAGAGCCAAAAAGGAAGAAATTGAGAATTTTTACCAAGTTTTGCAGTCTGAAATTGACCAGGCATGCAGTCAGGATGCATTAATAATAATTGGTGACTGGAATGCAAAAGTAGGAAACGGGGTTTTTTTGTGTTTTACTTGTTTCCCTCCTTAGAAAACTAATTTTCTATGCAAATTTTCACCTAAAGCCTAATTAAAATGTTCATAAAAAGAAAAGAGGAAGGGGAGCTCTGGTGGCCTAGTGGCAAGGAGCTGCAGCTACAATCCCAGAGGTGCACAGTTTGAATCCACCAGATGCTCTGCCGGGGAAGGAGAGACAATCTCTTCCTGTATCAGTCAGATCTGATTTGATGGTACACTCACACAAAAATAATAAAAAAATAAAAAAAGAAAAAGAAAAGAGGAAAACTGGATTCCCACAACCTGTGGTCCTTTACCAAGGAGGATGTTGAGATTTTTAACCCTGATTTGACTTCATGCATTACAGTGACAAAAAGGATATTTCCTTACATACTTCATATGTTGTCTGTAGTGTACCTAGGGAGCTCTGCTGGCATCATGGATATGGAGTTGCAAAGGCAGGTGCTTCAAATCAACCACAGGACTTTAAATGCTCCTCAGGAGAAAGATGAGCAGTGTCCACCCATGTGATTTGAAACCTCTAAAAACATGCTGGAGTGTCAGCTGTGGATTTTTTTTTTGTAGAGTACCTAGGAAGGGTATGTGCCAAGGATGTGTCCTGTCTCCATATCTTTTCAGTCTGTATGTGGAAGAGATTATCCGGGAGACTGGGCTCTGTGAGAAATGTAGTACAGGTTTGGAGGTTGACTCATCAACAGTTTGCCTTATGCAGATGACACACCCTGCTTGCTGAAACTGCGGAGGACCTGAAGCGCTTGCTGCAGAGGGTCAAGGATTGCAGCCTTCAATATGCACTAAAACTCAACATCAAGAAAACAAAGATTTTTAAAAAAAGAAAAGAAAAAAAAAACGTTCTTAGCACTGGGCTGATTGGCAGCATCATGATAGATGGTGAAGAGATTGAGATTTTTAACAGCTTCAGTTTGCTTGGCTCAATAATCAACACTCTCAGCCAGGAAATTTAAAGATGAATTGCACTGGGAAAGTCTGCTGTCAGAGACCTCTCCAAAGTACTGAAGATCAACAGTGTCAGTCTGGTGACTAAGGTGCGCCTAAAACAGGCCATGGTCTTTGCAGTTACTAGCTATGCATTGGAAAGGTGGACAGTGACTAGGGATGATAGAAGGAGAATTGATGCCTCTGAGCTGTGGTGCTGGAAAAGAGCATTGAATATTCCATGCACTGCTAGGAGAACAAACAAGTTCTTCCTAAAGAGGGTGAAGGCAGGCTGCTCCTTGGAGGCAAGAATTCTGAAGCTTCGTGTGACGTATTTTGGACATGTTACAAAGTGGGATCAGTCCTTGTCAAGAGAGATGTCATGCTTGTGAGGGTGGAGGGACAGCGCAGGATAGGAAGACCATCTATGAGATGAATTGATTTTAGTGACTGGGGTAGTGAGGGTAGGTGTGTCAGAGACAATATGATTGACACAGGATAGAGCAGTATTTAGGGCTGTTGTACGTAGGGTCTCTATGAGTCTCCGGCAACTTGATGGCACATAACAACCTAACATCAACATTTTAAAAAGATTGATTTGAACAAGACTTCACTTGTGATAACTAAGCAATACTTAAGTTTTGGAGAGAGATTTTACATGCTAACTCCTTGTCATTTCTCCCTTACTTAGAGTCAAGATGATGAGAGATTCAGGTGTGGATAATTAGAGCCTCAAGGTCCCATCTTCTGCTTGTCTTTATCTTTACCCCCCACCCCCAGAAGCTTTCTAAGCCCTCTTAGAAGACAGAACGTTGATGTAGCTTATTCTTTCAAATACTTATTATTACTTGAAGACATTATCCCAATACTATCCTCTGGAAAGTCCTACATGTGTTTGGAAAGTACACCTCTCTCTGCCTCTAATTTCAAGGCCTGTATCTCTTAGGCCTTTTTGGTGCCAAAAGCAATCTAATCCCTAGGCACTAGGAAAACAACTGCAAATTAAGAGTAGGTTAAGTTTACTATTAGATTTGATACACTTGCAGATTTGTAAAGTTGGCAAAAGCAAATTGAAAAAGTTGGTACTAAAAAAAAAAAGTTAGTACTGAATATAAACTATTAGTTGTGTTTTCCTCTTTACCACATAGGTCAAGATTTCAACCAGATTAAAGTATGGGTAGGTTTTCTGACTATAGAACCCTGGTTAGATCTTCAGAAATGCCTTGTCAGGAGGACTGGTCATGTAGGGTGGATATAGAGCCAAACACTGCACATCAGCTTTTGGGAGTAGTGACTCTTAAACCACTTCACAATCCTAGAGTAAATTTCTCATTTTGATAGTTGGGCTGTTACTGGAGACCCAGAGAACTTGTCAGTGGATTTAGATTCTCTTTAGGCTAACTAAAATTTAATTAATTTGCTGTGATTAGCAAGTTTTGAAGACTTGATCAGAATTAATGGGGAGTTAAAAACCTTTCTCCCTTAGTTTTTAGTCTCTCCATTTCAGTTTTTTTAGCAGTTAGAGATGATGCGTTAGAGCAAATTATGTCAGATAAAGTTATTTTACTGTTCCTGTTGAGTAAAGCTACCTGGAACCCTCCCAAAGGTATAACTTTTCAGTGGTAGATGATTATTGTTATGTGCCTTAGCGTCAACTACAACTCACAGCTATCCTGTGAACAATGGCTCTGAACCTTGCTCCATCCTTAGCTGACCTCACCATCTCTGACACACTTGACCCCATTGCCACAGTCACTGTATTAATCAGCCTCATCCAGGGTCAAGAGCTATATCCTCCAGAGTAAGGAAATAGATTCTGTCCTTTTCCCAAGATGTTCCTAGAGCTGCAGTGGAGACCCTGTGTCTAATTCTACCTATTTTTTTCTTGCAGGACTACTGAAATCTGGAAACCCCCCTCCCCTCCCCCTTCCCCCTTCTGCCGCTTTGTGGCATCCCCTTCCCTCTACCCTTCCCCACTCTACTAACCTGGCCATGACTAGCAGAAGCACAGCCAGGCCCAATAGGCAGCCTCAGGCCAGCAAAATATGCCAGTTCAAGTTGGTCCTGCTGGGAGAATCTGCAGTGGGGAAGTCTAGCCTGGTATTACGTTTTGTCAAAGGGCAGTTCCATGAGTACCAGGAGAGTACCATTGGAGGTGAGTCCCTCAAGGAAAGAAATGGTTCAGTGTTCAAGAAGGCTTTTGCAGAGAAGTCTATTGAGCTGACCACTTGAGCCTCATTCTTTTCCCCAGGAATGGAAACTCTATAAAAAAAACTTTTAAAAATTAACTGTAATGACAAAAAGAGCAAGTATATATATATGTTCATCTTCTTTCTAAAGAAAAAGAAATTAGTCTTTGTGTACCAAGAAAAGCCCTGATTTTTCATGTTGGTCTTTCTCCTCCCACTATTAACCATTTCAATCTTAGGGAGATTCTGTTGACTATCTTGAACAGGGTTGGTTTAGAGCAGTATTCATCATCAATAGTGTACAGCAGAATCACCTAGGGAACATTTATAAAATATGCATGCTTGGAACCTGCTCTAGATTGATTGTTGTGTATAGGAGGTGGGAAGTTAGTAGCAGCAGTGGTATAAGCAAAGTGGCAGGTAGATGTGTGTGCTTGGAAATGCTGTTTAAGTGATTCTAATGCAAATCTCTGATAAAATAGAAGCTGGAACCAAGCACAAGATATAAATGGCATTTTTTACCTAGTCTGCTGTCTTCTCCCTGCAACCACTACAAAATAAGGTGCTAATTCAATAAGGAATCTTTGAATTCTTAAATCATTCTCTCCTTTTACTGATCACATTGAAAATAGGATATTCCTGGACCTCCAGAAGGTGCTAAGAGCAGCAGACATAGAACTTTATAATAGTAAACCTGCCATCAAGCTTTAACATTTTCTAGTTAGTTGCTTCTGAAGCTTTTCTCTCTGTTATTTGCCTATTTTGGTTAGAAGTAGAATGACTAGCTGAAGTGCCAGTTCTCTTGATCGGTGATAAATTACAATGTTTCACCATTCCTTGGCCAGAGAGACTATTGGCAGAAAGAACCTAGCTAAGGACAATCTTCACCTGGTTCCAGGACCTATATATGAAAAGGAGAATGTGAAAATCTTTTCCTATAGCTAAGTAGTTTGGGTGATAACTGGCCTTAGACTGAGTGGAAGTATTTTTTTTAATTAATTTTAATGAACATTTAACAGAGATTGTGGATTTCTATTCATTCATTGTTGCACTTTTCTCCCTGCCCCCCCACCCCCTCTCTTCTCTTTGAAAAGTAAAAGAAAAATTCCTTCATTGGTATACAATCCTCCTGCCCCCACCCAGGGTACACTCCATTATGGAACCTTCATTCTGGACTCTTATTTTAAACTGTTCTCTCCTCATCCATTTCAATGTAGTATACATAATTTATCCAGTTTTTCTCAGTCTTACCCCAACCCTGATGTCAGCCCTATTCTACAACAGTGGCAGTATGCAGTGTTTGTCCTTTTGTGACTGAGATATTTCAGCATAATATCCTCCAGGGTCACCTATTTTGAATAATATTGCATGAGTTCCTTGTTTTTCAATGCAGTGTAGTATTCCATTTTGTGAATATACCGCAGCTTCTCTATCCATTCGTTTGTTGATGGGCACTTTGGTTGTTTCCATCTCCTTGCTATTATGAACAAAGCCACGATAAACATGGGTGTGCATATATCTGCTTGGATGGCGATTATGGTCTCTTTAGGGTATATTCCCAGTAGTAGAATTACTGGGTCAAATGGTATCTCTGTTTGCAACTTTTTGAGAAAGCACCATAGCCTTCCACAGTGGTTTCACCATTTTACACTCCCACCAACAGGAATAAGGGTTCCAGTCTCTCCTCAACCTCGCCAGCATTTGTTGCTTGCTGTTCTGTTAAATTTTTCTAGTCTTACCGGAGTGAGATGATACCTTATAGTTGTCTTTGAGTGGGAGTATTTTTGACAATTTCTTAGATGTTCCCATTCGTCCAGTGGCTTATAACTTCTTCCCTTCCATTCTCTCCTCCATAGCGGCCTTCCTTACCCAGTCCGTTTGTCTAGATGATACAACAGTCAAGTTTGAAATCTGGGACACAGCTGGGCAGGAGCGATACCATAGTTTGGCCCCTATGTACTACAGGGGGGCCCAAGCAGCAATTGTGGTTTATGACATTACCAATCAGGTAAGTGAGCTGAATTCTTGCCCTTATGAGAATTAATTTGGAGGAGAGAAAATAGGTTCTTGAAAAAGCAAAATGAGAGTACAAATTTTGTTTTCAAGTGCTGAGAAGAAAATGAATCAGAAACTGCTGATTTCAGAGAGGAACAACCTGCTAGAAGGTGAATGTATGTTGACACTGGATTTTGAAGAAGATGGATGTGAATTAAACCTATGCTCTTCCTCATGTTTTCCTAGGAAACTTTTGCCCGGGCGAAGACATGGGTGAAGGAACTACAACGACAGGCCAGTCCTAGTATTGTTATTGCCCTGGCAGGAAACAAAGCTGACCTGGCCAACAAGCGCATGGTGGAGTATGAAGTAAGATGGCCCATAAGAGTCCCTCTCTAATACACTGTTTCTGTGATTAGGGCCTCTTTTAAACTGCCCTTTTTGAAGTGAAACATCCATTGTCTCATTTCTCAGTTCAGGCCCAAGTTAAATACAACAACATTGTGACCTTAATGACAGCCATGATATTTCTAAGAAGTCAGAAGAAAATTCTAGAACTAGGTGATGGGGAATATCAACTGTAGGAGAACCAATTTGAAACAAAAAGGAACAGTTGACTTTAAGGACAGTGACTATTTAAGGGTCAGAATCTCTGTTGCCCATAATGTGTAAGATTCCTGATCTGCTTGTTGTACTGAGTACTCCACAGTCTGACTTCACTATGCAAAAGTCATCAAAATATGGTCCAGGTTCATATCTGGTTCAGAGGAAAAGTTAAGGGCTGTTCTATGGAGTGGAAAGGAAATTATTGTTCCCACCCTACATTCTGTGCACCACTAACCTCATCCTTTACAGGAGGCCCAAGCATATGCAGATGACAACAGCTTATTGTTTATGGAGACTTCAGCCAAGACAGCTATGAACGTGAATGATCTCTTCCTGGCAATAGGTAAGATCAGAAAAGACTCAGTGATCTTGTCTTTTTCCCTTGCCTCTAAACAGGATTATAGTTAACCTAAGTCACATGATAGGTGGGAATGTTTGTAGTTGTAAAAACTTTAGGTATAGAAATACCTTAATTTTCCATTGTGATATACAACATCTATCATTTGACTGCAGTTTTAGCCCCTTAGTCTTCAGTGTTTTTTGAACCCCTGCCCCTTCAGAACATTGTTTTAATCTTTTGATTTTTCCCATTTTAATCTTCTTCCCCCAACCAATAATTGCCTTTCATGAGGTTGTAGAGATAATGAGTAAAGTATATCATACTTTGTTCCCTTTTCTTTCTTCTCTAGCTAAGAAGTTGCCAAAGAGTGAACCCCAGAATCTGGGGGGTGCAGCAGGCCGAAGCCGGGGTGTGGATCTCCATGAGCAGTCTCAGCAGAACAAGAGCCAGTGTTGTAGCAACTGAGGGGGTGGCTAGCAGCAAACAAGTATGGAGCTAGCATGAGAGCTAAGAGATAACCTCCATCCCTACCCCTTAGAACACAGCCCCTACAGTAACAGCACACTGAGCCCTGGCTCCCAAGGGCTGCCTCCTGACAGCTCTGTCATGGCACTTTTTAATGCTTCAGCAACCAACACCAGGCAGCTGTTGGCCAGTGGCCTCCTACCCCCTACCCTGGGGTTTGGGGGTCAGATTCCCCTGGGACTTAACTTCCAAAACGAACTTTCTTCACTTTATATTATAGGTGTAAAACAGTGACCTACTTATTTTTCCTCTTCATCCCCAGTGTTCCCATTTTTCAAAAAAAAACACTTTTGTCTCCTCTCCCTTCCCTCCTTCCCCCATCTGCTTTGGCCAGTCCCTGTTCTTGATCCCCTTTTTCTCCTCTTCCCCAGGATGGAGAAGGTGGTGAACCCAGGAACTGAGGAAGGAAGTTGCCAGTTCAGTCACATTAAGGGCCCTGGGGAAGAGTAAGGCTCACAGCAGGAGGGAGTAAGGAAACATTTCCTTTTGTTTTTTGTTTGTTTGGAGTTTCTCAGATTTGAAAACACTGCATTATCCATGAGTTGGCCTTGTGGAGGGTGTTTCTAGCAAGAAATAAGAATGGGAAGGGAAGCTTTCTAACACCAGGTGGGAGTTGTGTTGAACTAGTTAAATGGGTTGAGATGGAGGTGCAGTGTCTGCTGTGGCTCTAGAACTCTTCTGAGGCCTGATTTCCCTTCACCCAGGCTCTTAATTAGCTTCTTCCCCTTGATGGGGATTGGATCCCAAAGTCCTCCAAAGAATCTTCACTGGTTGCCTGCATCTTTGGCTCTGCTATGATCTGATTGGAGGAGGGACCAGTTTCTGATACCCGTCCTCTGATTTATACAGATGCATTTTTTTCCCCTCTGGCCTTTAAATGGGCCTTGTCACCACACCCCCCTGCAGTTTGCACTTTAATTAATGGTATTTCAGTTGGGATACCTTTTTATGGGGGCTTTGATTGATTTATCCACTCTTACACCTTTTTCCCCCCCTTCATTAAATGGAATCCAATATATATATATGAAGTATTGGGAAGGGCTGTAGGGAACAGTGTTTATGCCCAACTTCATGCTAGCCTCCTCTAACTCTTACTCTTAACCTGTAGTCTAGCCCACCTAGCTCTTACATGGAGATTTGCCTTTCTTAGAGAATTAACTTAGCAACTGAGGAGTAGTCTCAGCATACTCCTCATAGCATAGGCTAAAGAAGGAAAGTGAAAAAGGGCCAGGTCAGAGGGAAGAGTTTTCTCTCTTTCTAGGGTTCACATTCAATTTGATATGCATTACCATGTCTTTTCTACTTCCTGTAAATAGGTGTGATCTTTATTCCCACTGTACAGTCTCTTCTATACCCTACTTCTCATCAGACCCTATTACTTTTCTCCTTTGTTAATATCTTCAGTTTAGTCCTTCCATCCTATCCCCATCCCTACCCCTTATGCATCCTTGTACCACTAGGGGCTAATATCACAGAGGTCTTCTTGTGGCCCCCTTATATTATACCACCTGTTCTGTGGACAGGCAATAACTAGCACTGAAAGGTACCTCACAACTGTCTCAACACCATCAGAGGGCTTTGGTCCTTTCTAGATCTCTAGCATCTTTTCATATCCCTCATCAGGTGTGTTTAGGACATCTGTGGGAAGCCATCAAGGCAAGAGAGAACTTTAGGCTCCTACTTTTTCGATCCTAGCTCTAAGATTAGAAGAAGATAGATGGGATTATCAAAATAACCTAGGATTGTCTGCCTTTTTGGCTTTCAGACTGCCTTCTATCCCAGAGCAGCTGGGAAATCCATGAAGCTGAGATTTTGAAGGACCCAGCTTAGGTTCTTCCACTTAGGCCTCAATTCCTCTCCTTTTCCAGGGGCAGCCTTAGTTCCCATGGCCCTGAAACATGTATTTTCCTCCTTTTTCCCCAGCACCTTCTAGCCCCCAAAGTGGAGGAACTAGGATGGCTTTCTTAAATTTTATTTCTTCAAAAGAAACTGAAGTTCTTTTTCGCCCACCCTTCTCCATGGAGCAGGAGTGAAGATACTTCATTGCCTTGGAACTGGGAATCCATTTCCTCTGGCTTTTTCTCCCCTCTTCTCTGCCCTCCTACCATTAGGAACAGGATTGGCCTTAGCTTCTGGGCCTATCTGCTGCCATCTCTCTACTTCCTATAAGCTCTTTTACTTTCAAGCTCTGTTGGGCTTGGGGATCTTAGGTTATTATTTCCAAGCTCTTCATTTTTCTGTTTTGTTTTGTTTTTTTTTAAGGGGGGTTGTCTTTTTGGGTGGTATTTTTTTCTTCTAAGAAAGCATCTGCCTTTTTGTCCCCCCTTTTTCCCTCTCCCAACATAACAATCGTGGTAACAGAATGCAACTGCTGATTTACCGATGTATTTAATGTAAGTAAAAAAAGGGGAAAAAAAGAAAAGCGTTTTGTAGTAATGCTTCTTTATTTTTGCTATTTATCCGTCTGATGCTAGAAATTTAGAAGAAATGATACCAAGCGATGTTTTATTAAATTAGAACACACTTACTCCACCCCCAGCCCATCTTCCTAGTCCCTGTGCCCTTTTCTTGAATAATGAGAGAATCTAGCTTGGAAAATAGTCCTTTTATTGCTGTTAATCATTCTTGTTTAAAGGCCATGAGTTGGTGTTAGTTGAAGATCACTCTGAGGAACATAACCACAACATTTGAAGGTTACTCACAAGCTCATAAACTCTTACTCTAGCTCTGTTAGGTGCTCTCAGTGGAATATAGGCGGGCATGACATAGTCTGGGGGCCTGTAGAGAAGTACTGAGATTGAGGAGGGGTGGCATTTGTAAATCTTTGAGAACAATATAAAAATATATATACATATTTTTCTAGGGAGAGAATCCTTTACTTTTGTTAATGTCTCAGAAAGGTCTAGGAAAAGGTTAAACATTGCTTACTTTTTCACATAGAGCTTCTATCACAACAGAAATTTCCCGAGTCTGCACTTGTCAGTCACAGTCTCAGTCGGGGGGGAAAGAATGAAGCAGAAAAAAGATGGGTATAAATGTGGGAGAACTTAAATCTCAGAGTCTAGAGGAAGAAAGGCAGAAATGGGGGCAGGTGCCAGACAGACCTAGCATTTCAAGCCTTTCTCTTCCAGTTTACCAGCTGTGGCCTTGATAAAATTACTCAACTTTCTTTCTCGCAACATCTGCAAAATAAAACCATTGATATTGAAAGGCCAGTTACATAAAGCATGTGACACACAGTAAGTAACAGAATTACTAGGGAGAGTTCTTAAGCTATTAATTCAGATAGACTTTTCTGTATGCTTTTTCACTGAGATTCCATTATTGTTGTTATGTGCTGTCAAGTCACTTGTGACTCATAGTGACCATGTGTACAATAGCCCTATACTCTTTTTTTTTAAGACTCACCAAGCACTGGGCCTCTCCTGGGTTTTTAAACTGAATTCCACTACCAAAACCTTTTGTGTCGAAGTGAACTTAATCATCAGTTCCTTTTCCAGTAGTCTCTGTTTTCTCAGTGGATTCCTTAATTCCTGATAAAAGTTCTAATGTTTTAAAAGCATAAAACCCAAACCCTTTTGCTAAGTGGATTCTGATTCATAGTGACTCTCTAGAACAGAGTAGAACCACCCCATAGAGTTTCCAAGATTGTACTCTTGAGAAAAGGCAGCCTTGGTGACACAGTGGTTAGGCACTCATCTGCTAACCATAAGCTTGGCAGTTTGAACTCACCAGCCATTTTATGGGGGAAAGATGTGGCTATCTGCTTCTGTAAAAATGTATAGCCTTGTGAAGGGAAAGGCAGTAAACAATAAGGGGATCAGTGTTATAAAACAAAATATATATGAATGGTTGGATGAAAAAAACGAAACTTTCAGATCACAGATGTATCTATAGATAATACAGCATTGGAATCCCTGTGGTGCATTTGTACTATGTCCTACAAGGTCATTAGGAGTTGGAATTGAGTCAAAGGCAACAGGTTTTGTTTGGTGATCCTCTTTGTAGCAGGCTGCTACATATTTCTCTCATAGGGTGGCTGGTGGATTTGAACCAGGGCTTCAAACTGTTTCAGTAATAGCTGACAAAGAGAAACTGGGATGCACTAGAATTTTGTAAAGCGTGGGTGCTTGGAATAATAAACTGTTAAAGGGTAAACCTCTGGAATGAGAGACTTGGAAAAGGCACAATGAGCCCTTTGAGGAGCCTAATGCAGGAGACTGAATTATTGTAATGATTGTGGAAAGTGACACACATTCAGAACAGCATAATCAGGTACCATCTTTGATCAGGGCATTTTCCAACTTTGCCATGCAAGTTGTGATGCAACGTGCATGCCACCCTTGTTTTTTAAAGAAGGAGATTGTTTCTATTAAGTGTCATCCTATAATTCCCCCCATTCTATTTAGTGTTCTTACTAAACCCATTGCTATAGAGTCAGAGCCGACTCACATGACTCTTCATTGGGTTTCTATGGCTATAAACCAAATTGGAGGAGATTGCCCGTCTTCTAACCACCAGGGAGATAAAGCCTTTGAGTTAACAGTTAAACTCCTTACAGGCTGTACCACCTGACTTCCCTAACAGTGTCAGCCTTTACATTTCTCCATTTTGGTTATTGTTGCAGACCTTCATATTTTTCACTTTTCATTCAGTTCCCTGGGTTTTGCTTCAGCTGCCATGACTGAACCTGGATTAACCAGTTTGCAGTTCTGATCTGAAATACTCTCCTTTCTATTGCTCCACCAGGGCTTCTTTACTGTGCTACCCAAAGCAAATCAGATGCACTGCTGCGGAGTGTATTCTGACTTAGTGATTTTGTAAGACAGAATAGAACTGCCCTCATTTCAAAGGCTGTAAATCTTGATGGAAGCCAGTTGCCAGGTTGTTTTCCTGGCCAACCATTTGGTTAGTAGCTAAGTACTTTAGCTATTTTGCCACAAAAGCAACAACAAAAAATCCAACCTTTGTGCCATTAATTTTGATTCATGGGAACCCTCAGTTGGTTTCTGAGGTTTGTAAATCTGAAAGGTCTCTGTTTTCTCACACTGTGCGTTAGTGGGTTTGAACTCCCACCCTTTTGAATAGCAGCCTAACATTTAACCTACTATGTCACCACACTCCCTGCCTCACAAATTTACATGGGGACTTACCCTGTGGAGCCACTAGTGGATTTGACGCACCAGAGTTCAGCCTTTGGGTTAGTGATGTTTCTATACCACCTTCACCACCTTCATTCAATCTTATTGCCAAGCCGTTGGAACCTACTCAGCCATTCATGGGAGGAGATTGCCCATCTTTATCCTGTAAAACTGCAAATTGTAATCTAGCTAGTAGCTGAGTTCTGAGGCTGTAAATTGCAAGAGAGATTGCCCATCTTTCATCCGTGGAGCAGCTGGTGGATTTGAATCAAATGCCTTTGCAGTGCAACTGCTCACCTACCAGGCCACCAGAGCTCCTGTTGTTATGTGCTGTTGAGTTGCCTGCAACTCCTAGCGACCCCATGTACAGCAGCCCTAAATCCTGCTCTATCCTGTGCCAATCTCACTGTCTCTGACATACCTACCCCTATTACCCCAGTCACTGAATCAATCCACCTCATAGAGGGCCTTCCTCTCCTGCACTATCCCTCCACATGCCAAGCATGACGTCCTTCTCCAAGGACTGATCCGTCCTTGCAACATGTGCAAATTATGTGAGACAAAGCTTCAGAATCCTTGCCTCCAAGGAGCAGCCTGGTTCAGCCCTCTCTAGGGTGAATCTGTTCTTTTTCTTATTAGTCCATGGTATATTCAATACTCTTCTCCAGCACCACAGTTCAAAGGCATCAATTCTCGTATCCTCCCTAAGTCATTATCCAGCTCTCTGACACATGGCAAGTGATTGCAAAGACCATGGCCTGTTATCAGGCACACCCTTAGAGTGACATCATTGCTCTTCAGTACTTGGAGAGGTCCCTAACGGCCGACTTTGCCATCGCAATATGTCTTTTTAATTTCCTGGCTGCTGGTGCCAAGAGTGTTGTCTATGGAGCCAAGCAAACAAAAACCGTTAACAGTCTCAATTTCTTCACCATCCATCCTAGAGATCCTTAAAAGAGCAGAAAGAGAGGAGGAAATGATCTTCCAAAATTAATTTAAAGCTGAAGGACGTAACTGCAAACAAAGGTTGTAGCTCAACCCATTGATCACTAGAGGGCAGTAGGTTCCCAGGTTCACGGATGAGGTTTGTTGGCTTAATGGTACACAACCAACAAGTAGGTAACTAATTTTCAGCTGCTCTCAATGATTTAAAAAAAAAGTAATGGCACTGTAAACCCTAAGTCTGTAAATTTTAATTAAAATTAATTTTTAAAAAGTAATGGCAGTTATGTCCTATTAATGCCTTTTATAGGTGTTCTGGTAATGTAATCTATATTTGTTGTTATGTGCCGTTGAGTCGCAACTCATAACGACCCTATGTACAACAACCCTAAACCGTGCCCTGTCCTGTGCCAATCTCACTGTCTCCGACACCCCCACCCCATTACCCCAGTCACTGAATTAGTCCACCTCCTAGAGTGTCTTCCCCTCCTGCACTGTCCCTCCACCCTCCCAAGCATGATGTTCCTCTCCAGCGACTGATCCATCTTTGCAACATGTCCAAAGTATGTCAGACGAAGCCTCAGAATCCTTGCCTCCAAGGAAAAGTCCAGTTTAACCATCTCCAGGATGAACTTGTTTGTTTTCCTAGCAGTCCATGGAACATTCAGTACTCTTCTCCAGCACCACAGCTCAAAGGCATCAATTCTCCTGTCCTCCCTAGTCATTGTCCAACTCTGACACATAACAACTGATTGCAAAGACCATGGCCTGAATCAGGCGCACTTTAGTATCTTTATTTAGTGCTGCTAAATAAAAGGCCGAGAGTCTTTGGTCATTGAAGATTCACTAGCGCCTCCTTGGGAGAAAGCTGGACAATCTCTGGTTAAATTTTACAGTTTAAGAAACCCAGTTGAGGATCAGAAACTCAATTAAGGATCCGGCATGTTGTTAGGAGGAGGGGCCGTCTTTGGAAAAGGACATGAGTGTCAGAGATCAGGATAGCACAGGGCAGGGTTCAGATCCATTGTTCATAGGGATTGGGCTGGGTCATAGTCGACAGCATGAGTCAGAATCTATATGCTCTATAGTAGAATTTTTTTGAGTGCCCTTTATGTAGAAATGAGGGATTTTACTACGTAAAATATAAAAGGTTCAGTATTGTTGGTTCTATAATTATTTGAGAAGAAGAAATTAGGGTAGTCCAGGGAATCCTTAAGTTTTTAAACCTTTCATTTCTTCTCTGATTCCTGCATGTGAGCAGTTGACCCTGCTTTCCTCTAAGAAATAAACAGCTCTGCTGTAATTGCCACACGTCAAAACCTGATAGAAGCGGAGCTCCTCACCCAAGAAACTTGGCTGGATTCCCAAGGCCTTCTCCCTTGAACGTGCCTTTCCGCCACCAGCCGTGGAGCATCGAGGCGGGTCTCCAAATCTTCCACTTCTCAGCTGTTGAAAATCGTTATCACCTCCACAGCCTTGATCGGCACTAGTGAGGGTCCTGTTCTTCACCCACTGAGGCTGTAATCAACTTTAAAACAGCATAGTCTAGCTGGGTGGAACCTGGCGGAGCGGCTCTCGTACTCCTCCACCCGCCCAACCTCTAGGAGGCGGGCTCAGCGGGTTGGGTGGTGCCGGCGGCAGGCCAATGGCTATAGGAGATGAACGCTGAGCAGAGGAATTCTGCGGTAAATCCAGGAGCTGGCCCCACCCCATCATCATGAACGAACGACCGCTGGGTGTCTAGCGCCTAAAACAGGTTCGGTGCGGTGCGTTGTAGATGCCTAGCGGGTAAGGAGCCTGGAACCGGGAGAGGAGGAGGAGGAAGGGTGGTTACTGGACTGCTAATAGGGAAGGAGGCGGCGGTCGGCGCCATCATGCTAGTACCCAGGGGTGCTGTGTACTTGAAAATTGCTTGTACCTGCCTCCAGTAACCCTGCTCGGGGCACGGGATGCTGCTAGGGGACCTTATACCACCTGCCGGGCCAGAGGCAGGAGGGCCGAGTTTTCATGCCCCTGAGCAAGCCATAGCTTCCTTCTAAGGTATCCCTGGGGAGAGGGGCCACCATCCACACCAACAGGCAGCCTTTCTATTTTACAGGAAAAGGCTTTCATACTCTCTGGGCTGACCAGGTTCTGCGAGTAAGCCTTCCCGGCATCGCCCTTTACGGTGCTAGCAACCTGATTGTTGGTGTTGAGGACCCGTGAGGGAGGCCCAGTGGCCCAGGGGTGAAGTGCGGGCGCCCTGCTCCAACGCATCACCCTAGCTTAAGTCAACAGTTGGGTTATGTATCATCTCTTCCCACTTTGGCCGTCTGATGTCATTGATCTGCCAAAGGCTGTGAAGAAGAAACTGCTGCAAGGGAGTTCACTTCCTTCATCCACCTCCACCCTGGGCCTTCCACCGGGCTGTTTGCTGAGCTCATTAGAAAAGCTTCCGCAATGCCTGAGTGGAAACCTTACATTGGGATCCAGTTCTCAGCTTGCTTTCTTTGCTTATTTTAGATTGAAAGACCTTCCACAACAATGTTACTACCTTGTTTAATCTTCTCAAAAGTTTTATGAGGTACATCTTCCTCTCTCCTTTCATAGATGAGGAGGAAAGTTCAGGGAGATTAGGTTGCTTGCCCCAGACTCTGGTTTCTTCCATTCCATTAAGCTGCTACTACCTTCCTTCTTGCTCCCACCCTCCTTTTGGATCTGTTTCAAATTATCCCTCATTTGTCTTCTGACTTCAAAAATATTAAAATGTCGATCCAGACGTTTAGCTTCTCCCCTTTTAGGCCATTGGCCCCAGCACAGTTCTCTACAGTGCAAAAGGAATAGATCGGAGATAAGTGACTCTAGAAGACCCCCTTTCTTCATTCCCTTCCTCCATTCTATGTCTCTCAAGAACTCTTAAGTTTTCTCCGTAAGGGCCAGTACTGCCTCATCTGCCCATAAAAAAAAGGTCTCCCCATTTGCCCATAAAACTCTTAACAGACCCTCTCTTTGCCACTTCCCTATCCATTCCCTCCAATCTGATTCTCCCTGTTTTGATCCCAGCACCCTCCTCCTACAGGTCTACCATAATGCTGCTGATGTTGCACAGAGCTATGGTCCCTGGGCTCCGACAAGCCTCCAGGTAAACTATTTCATCCCAGCACAGGCTTCCCAACCTTTATCTCCTATCCCTAGTATTTCACTGATACCTTATCTGCCAGAATACAGTTTACTGCTTTTCACAGATATGAGGGTGGCAAGGGAGGAAAAGAGAAAGCCACTGTTCTACTAATTGCTGAAGAAATTAAGTCCAATTGAGGGAACTAGCATCTACCCATGGAGAGGTAGATCCTAGATCTTCTCTGGCCCCTTTATGTGGTTAGAAGAAGTATGCAACTAAGAAAACTTCTCTCTTTCCTAGACTCAGGTCGACTTCAAGGCTCTGCTCTCGGGCCTGCTCTACAGATGATTCATTTCAGCCCCGGCACCCTATCTCTGATGATAACTCTGGCGACAGGGGCTGGAGGGTCATGGGGACCCTGCTGGGCCTCAGCGCAGTGTTAGCCTATCATGAACGTCAGTGCAGGGTAAGTGGGGAAGGGGCATTATTGTCAGACACAATAGTCCTTGCAAGCTCCCCAAATAACTCAGACTGTGTGATAGAATAACAATTCCCAGTGGCTAAGACTTGTGGATTGGGGGAAGATGAGGTAGGGTGATTTCTTTTTACTATGCTGTTCCCTTCTGTCTTTTCTGATCTGCAGGCTGCTCAGGAGTCACCACACTTGTACACACGGGAAGAAGTGAGCTCTCACTGCAGTCCTGAGACTGGGATCTGGGTAACTTTGGGCCATGAGGTCTTTGATGTCACAGAATTTGTGGACATACACCCAGGGGGGCCATCAAAGCTGATGCTAGCAGCTGGGGGTCCCCTGGAGCCCTTCTGGTCCCTCTATGCCATTCACAACCAGTCTCATGTGCGTGAGATACTGGCTCAATACAAGATTGGGGAACTGAATCCCAAAGATAAGGCACCTCCTACCTTAGGCACCTGTGATCCTTATGCTAATGATCCTCCACGTCATCCAGCACTGAAGATCAATAGCCAACGCCCCTTTAATGCAGAGCCTCCCCTTGAGCTGCTGACAGAAAATTATATCACACCCAATCCTCTTTTCTTTACTCGGAACCATCTGCCTGTACCCAACCTGGACCCAGACACCTATCGCCTTCAAATTGTAGGGCCACCTGGGGGTCAATCATTGTCTCTGTCCTTGGATGACTTATACCAGTTCCCCAAACATGAAGTCACAGTCACTTTACAGTGTGCTGGCAACCGGCGTGCTGAGATGACTAAGGTCAAAGAAGTAAAAGGTCTAGAATGGAGAACAGGGGCCATAAGCACTGCACGCTGGGCTGGAGCACGACTCTGTGATGTTTTAGTCCAGGCTGGTCACCACCTCTCTGAAACTGAGGTCCATGTTTGCTTTGAAGGACTGGATTCAGACCCCACTGGAACTGCCTACGGAGCATCCATCCCTCTGGCTCGGGCCTTGGACCCAGAAGCAGAGGTTATACTGGCATATGAGATGAATGGGCAGCCTCTGCCTCGGGACCATGGCTTTCCAGTGCGTGTGGTCGTTCCTGGTGTGGTGGGTGCCCGCCATGTGAAGTGGCTGGGCAAAGTGAGTGTGGAACCAGAGGAAAGTGAAAGCCACTGGCAGCGACGGGATTACAAAGGTTTCTCTCCTTCTGTGGATTGGGACACTGTAGATTTTGATTCAGCTCCATCTATTCAGGAACTTCCTATCCAGTCAGCTATCACAGAGCCTCAAGAGGGGGAGACAGTAGAGTCCGGGGAGGTTACTGTGAGAGGCTATGCTTGGAGCGGTGGTGGCAGGGCTGTGGTCCGAGTTGATGTGTCTCTGGATGGAGGCCTAACCTGGCAGGTGGCTGAACTGGAGGGAGAAGAACAGCGCCCCCGGAAAGCCTGGGCCTGGAGGCTATGGCAGTTGCAAGCCACTGTGCCTGCTGGGCAAAAGGAACTGAACATTATTTGTAAGGCTGTAGATGACAATTATAATGTACAGCCAGACACTGTGGCCCCAATCTGGAACCTACGAGGTGTGCTCAATAATGCCTGGCACCGGATCCATGTTCATGTCACTCCATGAGAACATGAAATGAAGCCACTTTCATTCCTGGATCTGCCTTTCAACCCCTTTCCACACATACCTATCCCTTGGCCCTCTTCACCACAGGAAAATCTTTGACTTTCTCATCACTTTTTGGATCACAATTCTGCACCATCCCTTCCTGAGTTATATATAAGTACATACATTGCACATTTCCAACTAGGCATGCTCCCTCCTCTGACACTTATATTAGTGTCCCTCCTTGCTTGACCTTGTGCCAAGAGATGAGAGCAGTTGAAACAAAGGGCCAGTGATGAGAATAGTACATCTGGAGCAAAGCACTTTTTGTCTCATTTCTAAAACCTATCACTACTGAAGCCTTATTGTTCCTCTTTGGTGCTTCAGAAAATGTGTCTCTAAAATTGTATATGCTTAAAAAAATGTATATGCTAATTTCTACGGTTTTTCTGGGTTGCCCTGGAGTTGGCTGTGGGGAGAGACAGGTGCAAACTGTGCCTTTGTAGTCTGTATCAATAAAGCATCCATTTAAGATTTTTGCTTTAGAACCTCCTGGGGTTGGAATATATGTTACAGGAGGGAGGCTGCAGTGGTACTGGGATGGATGTGGAGTGAAGGTAAAAAACTCACACAAAAAGGAGAGAAAGGAAGCAGATGCAGGGAAGTAAAAGAATGGGACTTATCAGTTGTCTACATCTGAGCGCCTCATAAGTGACCAACCTCAATATATGTATGACCTCGAAAAAGATGACAAAATAGTTGGTACCCTCAATCATCTCTCCCATTAATTCATACGCTCTTGACGAAAAGACAAAAGTATGCTAAGAGGTTAAAATCAGTAAAGGGCAAGAAGAGCAAGATTTCACACAAAGGACAGACGTCCCAGGCAGGTGAAGGCACCTAGTTTGGAAATTAGATGCAGATGTAGTTAATTTCATTCCTTGCTGCGAACGTCAGTGTATTTCGGACTTGACACTTTCGGCGCTCGGCTATTCTCCCCTGGCTCCTCTCCTTTTCCCCTAGCCGTCTCCCAGCTTGGGGGAGCTCGGTGTTCTGCCTCGACGCCTGTCGCCTGTTAGTAGGACCGGAAGTTGTTTGGGGGAGGTGGGGGGAACGGCTATTATGGGGGGGGGCTCATGGGGGGGTCGGTCCCTTCTCAGGTGAAGTCGCTGATGGAGATGGAGCCGCCTCCACTACTGGGCGCCCGGGTCCTGGCTCTGGCCCGGTTGCCTCCGCCTCAGTGACCCTACTCCTCGCCCCCGCACTGGGCCGACCGGGCCAGAGTGGGGGACCCCTGCTGCCCTGCCCCCTTCTTCCCCAACACCATCCCTTCTTCCACCCCACCCCAGCCTGTGCGCGCGCACGCAGAGGAGCCTCAGGTGAGTGAGGGGCGGGGTTTGGGCGTCGCCCTGGGGGCGGGGCATCTACATCTGGGGGCGGGGCCTGAGGGGCTAGGGTGTGAGGGGAGGAGAAATGTGGGTGGGAAAAGGGACCGAGTGGGCTAGGGCAGGAGGGAAAGAATCTAGCCTGAGGAGGTTGGTGGAAGGCCCAAACACTTGGAAAATAAGCAAGAAGCTTGGGGTTGCGGGAAGTCCTAAAAAGGCGGGAGATGGATCTGGGCAAGACTGCGTACAAGCAGGGCGCTGGCCTGTGATAGGCACCTTCTTGAGATGCAGCTGGAGAACCAAGTGACAGAGGGGATAAAAGAGGTAGAGCAGGGACCACGGGTGAAAAGAGAATGACTTGGGGGTTTTGCTGAGGAGATGGGAGAGACTGATTTGGGCCTACTTAGGAAGATATGTGGGAGAACAGAAAATTATGTAGAAACTTAGAGCATTTCCCCTAGAAAAGTGCTCTCTAGGGTACTGTGTGTAATGCAATGTCAAGGAAACTTGGTAAGCAAGGCTGGAAAGGAAGAGATTCACCTAGCGAGTCCTCAGAAGGAAATGTAACTAGGCAAGCTCTGGAGAGAGACCCAGTGGGGAGACAGACTTTGAAGGTCCTGCCTATTTCCTGAATATGAACTCTGAAAACCAACTCTATAGTCCTACTCACAGTTCATCCCTGGTTACTGCTATTTTCTGTTTGAAAAACCTGTAGCTTGACTTTTAAAACTGTGTGTGTGTGTGTGTGTGTGTGTGTGTGTGTGTGTGTGTGTGTGTGTTTACTGTGACTGGTCCTATTTAGGGGCAGGGGAATGTTTATTAGAACATGGGCTTTAGATATGAAAAGGTTAGGAAATTAAGTACCCCATGTCTGCCTCCAAAGTCAAGACTTTACTGCTTCTAAGATTTGTTCCATTACCAACCACTCTGTGTCAAGCTTTGCATATCTTCTTTAGCCTCAGTAACCTCTCTCACATGTAAAGCTGTGTACTACTGTGACTCCTATTGATTTCCTACATTATGCTAAGGTGTAGTGGCTCCTGCTATGCTCCTTCTCCCCAGCTTGTGCTCTTAAAAACATCAGTACTGGGCTTAGTATGTCCCTGAGTCACATGAACTCCCTGCCCTAGATCTACCATCAAAATTCTGATATTTGCCTAAGTATACCCTGGGTAAAGGTCTACATTAATAAACCTAGAGATCATGAAAAAAAAAGAAGTCTTACTACCTAGAATATACTCACTTGAGATAATCAGATTCTAAGAATAAAATACCAAATCAGATAACCCTTGTTTGGTGAAAAGGTATGAGATGCCCTGTTCCCCTATGGTCCTACCACAAAGCAAGGTCAGTGAATTTTGATTTGTGGTATGGATGGACTCTCGCCTTTCCCACTAAGAACCAGAGAAATCAGACAATATGGGGGTCATCAAAAAGGGCAGAAGAATAGCTCCTGAGATAAAAACAAAGTCTGAAAAGAAAAAAAATTTTACCAGAGGAAACAAAAGTCTCACTGGAGATTCTAGTTTAGGCCTCAGGGTAATGGAAGTTGTGCTTAACTTGGAAACTTCAGAATTACACCTTGCTCTAGTCAATAAATGTTGATGTTTCAAGCACAAAACATGAAGTCTTTAACCATTTAGTACAACTCAGTTGACACCTGGGCAATCTCATGCTTCTCAGTAGCATCTGGAGAAAGCAGATCACAGGACTTGGCTCAGAAATAAGTCCTGATTTCCATCCCCCAGTGAAAATACAACTGAAAGTTTCCTTACTTCCTTAGTTTGAAATCTGCAGCTGGAACTTAACTAACATGGGAAGAACCACCTTTGTCCTATCTTTTACTCTTCTCCAAACAGCTACAAAAGAATTACTTTCTCCTTAACTAGCCACCCCTCTACAGCACTCATACAGGAAAAAAGCTGGGGGGGGGAAAGTTTCTTTACCCTGCTAGAGAAGACCTTGAATTCTAGACTTGATTTGTCCCTTCTTTTCAGAAAAGCGGCTGACTTTATTGGAAACTGAAGCCTTTTAAGGTTTATCAGAGGGGAGATCAAAGAAAAGGTAGTGTTGATATGAATGATCTGGTCCTCTGAGGATAGGAGCCATCTCTAGGCACTGCTTAAATACATACACTAATTAGTGGCAGTCCTGAAGCCAAGGAGCCTCAAGAGACTGAAAGAGTTTGTGAACTCACTCCCATTGAAGCAGTTCAGACTCATAGTGACCACTGGGTTAACGACAACAGGAGAGAACTGTCCACCTTTATCCCATGGAGCTGCTGGTGGATTAAAAACACTAGAGACCCTGTCCTATGTGTTAACAATGCAGTTTGCTACAGGCTACACAACCAGAACTCCCTAATGACTGTCTAGTTGGACATTTTCTTCAGGTTTATAATGCCTGGAAAGAGAAGAGAAAGAATTGTTTCTTCTCCCACCCATAAATCTTATGCTTACAGCTCCAGGATTTAAGTCTCCAAGATGCATATCCGAAAACTTAATTTCACACCCAAGAAAGAAGGTAATCAAAGTGACCCAAAACCTATCCACTGGGGCAAGGTTTAGCTTTGGGCTTCTGTGAAAAGAAACTCAGGGCTGCTGACCCAAGTACTACTTATCCTACTTCTGTTGTTAATCAGATAAATCTAAGCTTAGTTGTGGGGTTCCCCCCTCATGTTAAAACAAGGAGGTTTCACATCACCTCTCAACTCCATTTTAGCTCCAAGATTCTCTAGGTCATGGGAACCTCTTCTGCCCCTGATCATCTACATGATAAAAAGAGACTTAACCAAATTAAATTGCCAAAATAACAGTCACGGTTAGCCAAGGAGCCTGGAAACTTCTTTCTGCCTCAACTAACAATTCCATTGCTCAGTATGCACAAGGGACTTCTGCAGAGGACCACCACCAAAAGCAGTTGTTTCTGTCTTTTCCACCTTTTTATAACATCATATTCCAGTCTGAACTGAAAATAACTTAAAATCAAATTCAAGCCTTGAGTTGTAATATTTAGAGATGCACTGGCAGCACCATGATAGATGGAGAAGAGATTGAGATTGTTGACAATTACAGCTTGCTTGGCTACACAATCAACACTCAACACCAGCTGTCAGGAAAAGAGGACCTGCACTGAGAAAATCAGCTGTCAGGGACCTCTCCAGAGTGCTGAAAAGCAACAATCAGTCTTAGAGACTAAGGTGTGTCTAATCCAGGCCACGGTCTTTGCAATTATTTGCTATGCATCAGAGAGCTGGACAATGACTAAGGATGACAGAAGAAGGATCAATGCCTTTGAATTGTGGTGCTGGAGAAGAGTCTTGAACATACCATGGACTACCAAGAAAACAAATAGGTGTGTCTTGGAGAGGGTGAAACCAAGTTTCTCCTTGGAGGCTAGGCTTTTGAAGTTCTTCTGTCTCGCGCACTTTGGGCACATGGCCAGGAGAGACTGGTCCTTGGAGAACATCATGCTTGGAAGGGTGGAGGGACAGTGCAGGAGAGGAAGACCCCAGATGAGATGGACTGGTACAGTGACTGGGGCAACGGGGGTTTGGTGTGTCAGAATTAGTGAGACTGGCTCAGGACAGGACAGGCTTCAGAGCTGCTGTATATGGGGTCGCTATGGGTCGCAACTCGATGGCACATAACAATGGGTAAAATCTTGAATGACCCAGGAAGTTCAAGCTGCACTGAAGGCAATGGCAAAAACAAGGCCCCAGGATGGATAGGATACCAATTGACATGAATCAGTTAACAGATGCTGCCCTGGACATGCTCAGTCTATGCCAGGAAATCTGGAAGACAGTTACCAGGCTAACTGACTGGAAGATATCTATATTTGTTCCCATTCTAAAGAAAGATGATCCAACAGAATGGAGAAATTATTAGACAAGATCATTTATCATTAATATCATATGCAAGGAAGATAATGCTGAATATAATTCAAAAATGACTAAAAAAATACATAGAAAATTGCCAGAAGTTCACGCTAGATTTTGAAGAGACTGTGGCACCAGGGATATCACTGTTAATGTTAGATGGATCCTGGCTAAAAGCAAAGAATACCAGAAGAATGTCTATTTGAGTTTTATGGACAGCAAATGACTGTGTGGATCATAACAAATTATGGCTAACACTGAAAAGAATGGGAATCCCAATTGTGTTCATGTGAAATCTAGACCTAGACCAAAGGCTGTTGTGCAGAGGAAGAGAACACTACATGATTTAAAATTATGAAAAATGTGCATCGGGATTGTATCCTTTCTCCATATATATTCAATTTGTATTCTGAGCAAATTATTTGAGAAATTGGACTCTATGAAGAAGAACGTGGCATCAGGATTGGAGGAAGACTCATCAATAACCTTCATTATGCAAATGACATAATCTTGCTTACTGAAAGTGAGGAAGACTTGAAGCACTTAGTGCAAAATACTGAAGACTACAGTTTCCAATGTGGATTGCATCTCAACATCAAGAAAAAATATTCATCTCTGGATCAATAGTCAACATGATAAATGGAGAAAAGACTGAAACCATCAATGACTTTATCTTAGTTCACAATCAATATACCTGTACCAGCAATGAGGAGATGTATTGTACTGGGGAAGTCTGTAGTCAGGGACCTAACCAAATTGGTAGAGAACAATGATGTCAGTTTGAGGACCAAGGTGCACAGAGTCAGGCCATGGTCTTTTCAATCACTTGCTATGTGTCTTAGAGCTAGACAATGAGTAAGGATGATAGAAGAAGAATTGATGCCTTTGAGTTGTAATGTTGGAGGAGAATACTGAATATCCATGGACTGCCAAAAGAACAAACAGGTGAATCTTGGAGAAGGTGCAGCCAGAGTGCTCCAAAGGCAAAGATGATAAAGTTTCTCACATACTTTGGGCATGTTGCTAGGAGAGGCTTTTCCTTGGAGAGGAAAGATAGGGGGATGGCAAAAGAAAGGAAGACCCTCACACAGATAGATGAATTGACACAGTGACTGTGATAATGAGCTCAAGTATGTCAGAAATTGTGAGGATGGCACTTGATTGGGCAGGGTTCAGATCTGCTGTTCAGAGGGTTGTTATGAGTTGTACTCAACTCCATGACACCTAACAATAACAACAATCCCAGCCAGAAAAAGCTGGGCACAGAGGCTCAACTGCTATTCAAAATGTCAATGGTTCAAAGCCATCAGCCACTTAGTAGGAAAAACATGTGACAGTATGCTTCCATAAAAATATATAGCCTTGGAAATATTATAGGGCCATTCTACTCTGTCCTATAGGATCACTGTGAGTTAGAATCAATTAGATAGCAGGGGAGTGGATTGGTTTGGTCCCAGGCAAAAGAGTATACTGAGACTTCCATGTAATTTCAAACTTCCCTTAAGAGACATAATCCTGGTCTTGGCATCTTTGATTTCTAGTCTGAGATAATGATAAAGTTAAAACTGAACTCTCCCCTACTTTAATTTCCTCACTCCTGCCCAAACATAGCAATGGACAGTAGTAACTTTGTGAGGCCTTTATATAAACACATGATCTTGCATATTGAAAGGTACATCCCAGAAAATAATTTCTGGTGTATTATTCCTAGTGATTTAAAGTTTCATTTGATCCTTTTCTTAGTTTTATATGTCTAGAAATGAGACATGGAAGGGAAAGGATGGTCTCTCCTCACTCTAATTAACCTTAGGCTTCTCTCTACTGTAGTTTACAGGAAGTGGATAGGAAAGCACAAAGGACAAGAAAAATGATGCATCCATGCAAGATCTAAACTCCTTTTTGAGGTGATAATTTCCCATGCCTAGGTTCTGTTTCCAGGCCTTACCCCTTATGTTTTAACTCAAAACCCCTCAAACTCATTGTTAAGTCAGAACCACTCAGTTTTCTAGAGGCCATAAATCTCATGGGAAGAGATTGCCCATCTTTCTTCAGAGGAACTGCCGGTGGATTTGAACCACCAGAGGCATCACCTTTGGGTGAGCAGTGCAGCTCCTTATGGACAATGCTTCTAGAGCCATTCCTGAGATAACTAGAATTTCCTCCCCTCTGCATTTACCCCTAAACTCTAGAATAACAAAGGTGAGCTGTCTTCATCTATGTTGCATGTAGACAAGAGGTCATATCTACTATTAAAAAACCCTAAACCTCAACCTCATGGTCTTCAAGTTGATTCTAATTTATATCAACACTCCCTCAGGCTTCCAAGGCTGTAAATCTTTTTTTTTTATTTTGTTTGAAGATTTTATTCTCTACATATGAGAACAGATTAGAGAAGTATTTTCTGGTTATCATGTAATAAAAAAGCAGCTTCAAGGATTATTATATACCTTTAATTTGGTAGTGCTTAAAATATTTTCAAATACTTCATAAAATAGCAACATCTACCTTTTTTATCCACCAGAGCTCCCTACTGTTTTTTTGGTTCTTAATACTTGTTACTGAATTGTTTTCTTATAACATTGCTTAATCTATCAAAAGCAAATTGTATACCTAATTTTTTCCAGATTAAAGATTTTAGTCTTTTTTTAAATAATTTTAATGAACATTTACAGATAATTTGGATTTCCATTCATTCATTGCTGCACTTCTCTACCAGATTTTAGTCTTTTAATAATGCTTTTTAAAGTTCATTTTAAAATACATGTTTCTCCATTATAAATAAAATGGTGTAAAAGGCTGTAAATCTTAATGAGAGGAACCTGCCTATCTTTCTCCCATGGACCTGCTGGTAGATTTGGACTGCCAAATAAGGGCCTTTTGGTTAGCAGCACAATCCACTATATACTATGCTACCAAAGTTCACATCTACAGTCTGCTGGGGGAAAAAAGTGTATCAGACTTTTCAGCTGTAGAGACAGATATATAAGCTGAGAAAATATTGGTGGAATTGCTTCAGAGGTCATTTTTGTTGTTACGTGCCATTAAGTTACTTCTCCCTGACTCACAGCAATGAATGCTATGTACAATAGAATTAAATGTTGTTTTTAAATTGTGTTGGCAAAAAATATTGACTATACCATTGACTGTCAAAAGGACAAATATACTGAAAGAGGTGCATCCTTGCTTCCTTGGAGGCAAGGATAGTGACACTTCATCTCACTACTTTGGGCATGCTTTCAGAAGGGATCAGTCAGTATCAGGAAGGCATCATGCTTGATATAGCAGGTCTGTGGGAAAAAAGAAAGACACCCAGAGAGCATGAGGTTGACCCTAAAAATATTTCAGAGCTTCAAACTGATTGGTATAAAGGTCTGTTTCCTGGAAAGTGCAGTCAGGTTGCAAACAATGCCCAATTCCGTCTCTCTCGCCAGACCTTTATCCTTTCCCCCTCCCCATTCTACAAAGCTCTGATAGAAAGCAGAGCCAGCTGTGTAATTCCATCATGATTTTGCTCAGATTTAATTCTGTTTAAGAAGGTACAGATGGAATAATATAATGCTGTGTAGGTTTTATCTACTTATAATAATATCTGAATTGCCTAGACACACATCAAGTGGGAAGGTTCTGTCTTGATAATGATGACTGGATTCCACCTGAGGTCCCAGATTGCAAAAGAGATCAGAGGAAAATGTTCTACTCTTCCCTCATGAAATTTGGGAATAAAAAGGATAGCTTGGATCCTTACTATTCACATTACCTCTACATCTCTTCATTAACAACATTCTCATCTACTCTCTTGTCCACATTGATTGTGCCATAAATTCCAACTTTGCAGTGCCACTGGATCAAGCAGGATTCTTTGGAGTATTTTAAGAACTTTAGTTATCTATTACGTCCATCTTATTTCAGGCTTACAAAGCCACTATGTAGAGAAAATTTAATTTTCTGTCATTTTGTTACCAGTACTTAAACTGTGGGAATGCTTTTGTGGAGATAGTGAGGATGGCAGATAATACCCAAACCTCCCTTGGCAATCAGACTACTGCTGGCCAGAAATCTATCTGGAAGGGATGCCCATTCCTGTTCACATGGGATACTGTGTTAGCAGGGAAAAGCCAGGACCATGAAGGACTCTTGAAATAGGGCCTAATGACAATGGCCAACTTTTCCACCCTTTCTTTTGAATTCAGAAACTATTTCTGGTTGCTTTGCTTTCACTCAGAGCTGAATTTATAGTGCATATATGTTTACTTCCATCAGTAAATGACATTTATGTTTCTGTAAAGCCAGTTACTTTCCATGATCTTTAAGCCAAACCTGTCTTGTATAACTAAGATTTTTTTTCTCCTTGTACACTTTCTCCCCCTCTGGTATGCCTTCAACCAGTACTGCCTAATTTGACCCAGTTCTTTTAAGGAAACACTAAGATCTAAGTGCTTGACCAGGGAGGGCTGTGATCAAGGGCTTTGAGTAGTGGGGATCAGGAAGGTTTGGAGGCAAGCTTCATCTGGAGATTTGAACAAAGAGAAGAGTATGTTTACTAATTTGCTCCTGCCCTCAGAATGCTAAGACTTGGAACTGCATAGTCTCAATTCCCTCTTTACTTCCATAGATACCAACTTGACATTTAGACCAACTAGAGTCGCTAAAGACTTCTTTCACTTAAGAGGTGTCACAGAGCACTTATAATGAGCACTTAAGAGGCATGAACACAAAGGGCTGCACATCTCTAGTGGTACAAATGCACCAGAGGCTCTGCAGGAAAAAGACAGGCAGTGTGCCCCATTATAAGGAACTCTGGTGTCATAGTCCATAGCATGTTGCACTGCTAACCAAAAGAAGCATGAGAGGATATGAACAGACACTTCTCCAAAGAAGACATTCAGATGGCCAAAAAGCACATGAAGAAAAGTTCAAAATTCATAGCTCTAAGAGAGATGCAAATCAAAACAACTATGAGATATCATCTCACCCCAGTAAGAATAGCAAAATTTAACAGAACAGCAAACATCAAATGCTGGCGAGGTTGTGGAGAAAGTGGAACGCTTATTCAATGTTGGTGAGAGTGTAAAATGGTGCAACCACTATGGAAGGCTGTGTGGCGCTTTCTCAAAAAATTGCAAATAGAGATACCATTTGACCCAGTAATTCCACTACTGGGAATTTACCCCAAAGAAACCATAACCACCACCCAAGCAGATATATACACACACTCATGTTTATTTCAGCTTTGTTCGCAATACCAAAGAGCTGGAAACAACCCAAGTGCCCATCAACAAACAAATGGATAGAAAGCTCTGGTATATCCACACAATGGAATACTATGCGGCACTGAAAAACAAGGAACTCCAGAAATAGTATACAAAATGGGTGACCCTGGAGGACATTATGCTGCATGAAATAGCTCAGTCACAAAAGGACATATTGCATAGGGCCACTGTTGTAAAACAGGACTGACATTGGGGATTGAATGAAGACAGAGAAGGAGGGGATGAATGTTGTATACTGCATTGAAACAGATGAGGGAAAGAACTGTTTAAAAGAAATGTATGATTGGGTATTATTTTCGTGACAGGAGTCCAGAATGAAGGCTGCACAGTGGAGTGGACTTGGGAGGAGGGATTACATAACAATGAAAGAGTTTTTTCTTTACTTTTCAAGGAGAAGAGTGAATTGGGGGGTGGGGGGGAGGGGGAAAAGTACAACAATGAATGGGGAAAAGAAGAAGCATGAGAGCTCAGTTTACCACTAAGAACAAAGTTCAACTTAAAAAAATATCTTCAAACCCTTCTGAAAATCTTTTTAAGGCTGCTGGGATTGGAGTTCAAGAATCAGACAAACTTCCTAAGCCAGTGCTATCCAAATGCTATATGCTTCAACTACCCTGATCACCTACTGCTTAACTTTGTTGTTAGATGTTGTAGAGATGACTATGACTCACAGTAAACCTATAAAGAAAGGGTCTGAACCCTGTCCTATCCTATGTCATCTCATCATCTCTGATATACATGAGCCTATTATTACACTGACTGTGTCAATCCATCTTGTTGAGGGTCTTCTCTCTTTAACTGACCCGCCACCTTTCCCAGAATAATGTCCTTTTCCAAGAACTAGCCCCTCCTAAAAATATGCCTAAAGAATATGAGATGAAGTTTCACTACCCTTGCCACTAAGAAGCATGCTGGTTGCACTTTCTCCAAGACATATTTATTGTTTTGGCAATCTATTGGATTTGTGAAGAGCTTAACTAATCCCTGATATTCTCTCTCCTCTCTTTTTCTCTTTCAAATGTACACATGAAATTCATTAGCATATTTCTCTCTGTAAAGCCAGCTCAACTTGTTCTTCCTATTTATGTAACAGACCCTACTCCCATGGAGCTCATATTCAAGTAAATGATGCCTTATTTGATATTAGATCCAGCAAAAAACCCAAGAAGATCCATGAAGGCCTGAACAGCCTGGCTCTTGAGTTTAACAGAAAAGAGTGAACCTCCGAGAGGTTTGTTGTTGTTTGTTGTTATGTGCCATCGATTCGCTTGCAACTCATAGCAACCCTATGTACAAGAGCTCTAAATGCTGTTCTATTCTGTTCCAACCTAGCCATCTCAAACGCACTTATTCCCACCACTCCAGTCACAGAATCGATCCGTCTCATCAAAGGTCTTCCTCTCCTTCACCGCTCCTCCACTCTGCCAAACATGATGTCCCTCTCCAAGGACCAGTCCCTCCTTGCAACATGCCCAACGTATGTCAAACGAAGCTTCAGAATCCTTGACTCCAAGGAGCATTCCAGCTTCACCCTCTCCAGGACAAACCTGTTTGTTCTCCTAGCAGTCCATGGTATATTCAACTCTCTTCTCCAGCACCACAGCTCAAAGGCATCAACCCTATTCACTGTCCAACTCTCTGATGCATAGCACGTAATTGCGAAGACTATAGCCCGGATCAGGCGCACCTTAGTCTCCGTCCTGACATCATTGCTCTTCAGTACTCTTGAGAGGTCCCTCACAGCTGACTTTCACAATGCAATTCTTCTCTTGATTTCCTGGCTGCTGTTAGCAAGAGTGCTGATTGTGGAGCCAAGCAAACTAAAACTGTTAACTATCTCAATCTCTTTACCATCCATAATGATGCTGCCAATTGGCCCACTGGTGAGACTCTTTGTTTTCTTGATGTTGAGCTTCAGTGATCTTCTGCAGCATCCAAGAGGTAGGGGACTGTATTATTGCTCCAGTCTTAATCTTAGCCTTAGGACAAATCACTTAGCTACTCCAAGCCTTAGTTTATCTAACTAGAAAACTGGAGAATTCATGCAAGAAACTTCTTTCTTGCATGTTTGTGTATGTGTATGTACATGTAAGGGAAGCCACACATGTGGTACCTAGAGCTTCACAGGATTCCCACATTATGGGACTAATGATTTGAAAGTTAAAGGAGTTCTGTGCATACTAGATTGTCCTCCCCTATCTTTTTGGATGTCTGACCACCTCAAATTTTGAGACTAGTTCTAGAAGTTTTGAGTGTATGTATGTATGTATGTAGAAAGTATGATTCCACGAAATGGGAATTCTAAGATATTTGGAAGACTGACTGGAAAAGATCTATATTTGTTCCCATTTTATTTTAAAACAGTGATCCAAGAGAATGAGGGAATTAACAGCATTGTTACTATCGTTAACGCAAATAAAATCTTGCTGCAGATTATTAAAAAACTGGAACAGCATGTCAATAGGAAACTTCCAGAAATTCAAGCCAGATTCAGAAATGGCTATGGAATGAGGCATATCACAACTAACACTGGATAGATCTTGAATGAAAACAGAGAATACTAGGAATACATTTATTTGTATTTTATTGACTGTGTAAAGGCTTATCTGACTGTGTGGATCTTAAAAAATTATGGTTAATATTGAGAACAGAAATCCCAAAACAATTGTTGTTGTTTTTACGTGCCATCAAGTCACTTGCGACTCACAGCAGCCCTATGTTAATTGTACTATATACATAGACCAAGAAGTTGTTGTCTGAACAGAACAAGGTTAACACTGCATGGTTTGAAATGAAGAAGGGTATATGCATCAGGCTTGTATCTTTCATACCTATTCAATCTGTATACTGAGGAAATCATTTGAGAAGCTGGACTTTTTGAAGAATATGGCATCAGGATTGGAGAAAGACTCATTATGCACAACCACATTATGCAGATTACACAACCTTGCTTGCAAAAAAGTGAAGAGGACTTAAGTACTTACTGCAGAAAATCAAATTACCACCTTTAATAATTATGTTATCTCAACAGAAGAAAACAAAAATTCTCATCACCAGGCCAAGAGGCAACAACATCATGATAGATGGAGAAAGATTGACATTGTCAATGACTTCATTTTACTTGGATCAATTTTAATTTTACTTGAATCAATATTCATGGTAACTACAGTCATTAAAAGATGTGCAGTATTGGGAAAATATGCTATCAAGAACCTCCCCAAAGTGCTAAAGAACAAGGATATCAATTTAAAGACTAAGACACCTGATCCAAGCCATGGTATTTTCGGTTGCTTTGTTTACATCCAAAAGTTGTGACAATCAATAAAGAATATTGAAGAAGAGTCAATGCCTTTGAATTGTGGTATTGGTGAAGAGTACTGAATGGACTGCAAAAGAACAAACAAGTCTGTCTTGGAGGAAGTGCAACTAGAGTGTTCCCTTCAGAGGCAAAGATGGTGAAACTTCATCTCATATGCTTTGGGCATGTTATCAATAAGTGCCAGTTCTTGGAAAAAGATACCATGTGGGAAAGGTTGAGAGAGGAGCGAAAGAGAGGAAGAACCACAAGGAGTTGGATTTACAGTGACTGTAACAGTAGACTCAAAAGCATGGTGGGAGATCATGAGGATGCTGAGTGCAAGATAGGGCAGGGTTTATGTCTGTTGTTCACAGGGATGCTATGAGTCACAGATGACTCAAGGGCACTTAACAACAATCATTGCCATCACTGCCCCTGAGGAAATTTTCAAGAAACCATTTATTACTGTGACTTGGTGTAGCAGTTTGGTTTCAGAGCTCAGTCCATTAACTGAACGTAAACTTAGAGAATGTCCACAACTAGTCTTCCTAAGGAAATAGAGTTGAGGCTAGGAACCCCTCTGTTGCTATGTTCTGTTGAGTCAGCTACAACTCACAGCAATCCTGTGAACAGGTTTGAACCCTGTCCTAGCCTGTGCCATGCTCACCATTTGTGATATACTTGAGCCCACTTTTACAGTCAGTGTCAATCTGGCCTTACTGAGAGTCTTCCTCTCTTACACTGACCCACCTTTCCAAGCATAATGTTCTTCTCCAAGGACTGGCTCCTCCTCATAACAAACCCAAAGTATGTGAGACAAAGCTTCACTGTTGCTGAGTTGCTTGGTGAAGTGAATGAATCTAAGACCATATTTATTTCTTTCCTGTGCTTTTAAAAAGGAGTCTGATGTCCCTCAGTGGCAAATAAGAATGACTGGGAACAAGCAGGGAAAAGGACCCTTTTCCCCTGGATATCTCATCCCCCTCCTCCACCACTTCTTTCAGTATAGCATTAGGGGCACACCAAATTTCCATCTGTCTGCTTTAGTGAGATCCTTCAAACAGACCAAGAAACCCAGTGGCATCTCAGGCAACTCCTTTGCCCTGTACTTGCTGCCCTAAATCTGACTCTGAGTATTTATCTTACATTAGGTGACAGGAGTGTCAGCAACTTTGAGTGTATATACATTCCCAGTAAATAGATTTCCTCCCTCTTCTCCCATGGGATCCTAAGTAGATAATTCATTGCAACAAATTATCACTTTTAATTGATCTCTGTTCTTGATTATCTAATATTCTACTGCCAAATATTGCTTGCCTTCTAATTATTATTTAAATGGATCCCCCTTCCACAAGGAGCTCTGGTGGTGCACTGTGTTACTTGCCATTCTAACTGAAAGCAGTTTAAGTCTGCCAGCTGCTTTTCCAGGAAAAGATGGGTAATCCTGGAAACCTGATGGAGAGCTGCAGTAGCATTTGGGTTTCCCCTCCCATCTTTTCCCATGGATATAATGTAATTTAGAAGAAAATAGGGTAGCCATTAAAGGCTTACATTTTTATTACACCTGCAGTGGAGGACCCAACACTAAGCCCTGAGGTGGGCTGCATGCCCCATCTTCTATTTTCCTGCCACCCTGTCTCCCCAAACACACATACACCTTGAAGGACTGAACCTACCTTCTTCCTTTTTCACGGAAAAACAACCAAACTCAAACCCACTGTTGTGGAGTCAAGATTCTGACTCGTCGTAATCCTATAGAACAAAGTGGAACTGTTCAGAGGGTTTCCAAGGCTGTAAATCTTCACATCTTTTTCCTCTGGACTGGCTGGCAGGTATGAACCACGAGCCTTTCAGTCAGCAGTTGGGTGCAGTCTAAATCATGACAACCTCATGTGTGTCAGAACAGAGCTATGCTTCATATATACACAGCAAAACACAAACAAATTCAATACAATTCAGTAATACTCTTTAAGTTGTGAAACTATTCTCATCTTCCTTTTCTCTTAGGGAGTTTTTCCTCCCCTATTAGAGACTTAACCCACTGTCTTCTAAGGTTCCTACCTGATCTTTCAGTCAGTTGCTCCTGTCAATTTGATACTATAAAATAGATCTGAAAAGAGCATAATTCCCAAGGCAAACATTCTTTACTAGTTAAGGTAAAACTATTATTTTAAAAAGACCTTGGGGGATATTTTTAGTTTAAGCTTAAAAATTATCTCAAGGTAATCGTTTCAGGGGTTCTTCTAGCCTTCATGGCTTCAGAAAGTCTCAAGTTCATGAAATTTTGAAATTCTATACTACACTTCTCCCCTTTTGATCATGATTCTTTTATTAAAATGTTTAGAAATGGTACTTATGCACCATCCAATTTTTCTGATCTGATGACAGACGTTGAAATTGTTCATGGAAGCAATTAGCCATATATTCCATTTCTTCCTCTATTTCTAACTTTTCATCCACTGCTCCAGATGAATAAAGACCAACTGTTGTGCATTGGATGGCTGCTTGTAAACTTTTAAGACTCCAGGTATTATGAAATAAAGTTGAACAGAAACACTAAAACATGATAGCCAATAAACAGGACAGTCCTATGAAACCTCTAAGCCAAGGAATCAAATCCCCTGAGATTGTTGTACATAAGCAGCCTCAGGCTTCTTTTAATGGCTAATTAACAGATTACCAGGCCTTTCTTCTAAGGTGCCTCTGGGTGGACTCTGACCTTTGGTTAGAGCCACACATGTTAATTAACCATTGATATTACCAGGGACTCTCCCCTCTTATCACTCACTACCTTACCCTTAACCAAGGTACAGAGCCTCAAATGGGGGCTACTTCTCTGCCTCTTAAGGGCTTAGATGTAACCTATCTCCTTTCCCACAGATTAAATTCACCAATAAGGAGTCTCTTCTCTGAAACACAGTGCAGTCAGGACCCCTTCACCTCAGAGGCTGGAGAAGTCAGCAGAAGTTGTGGATTGGAGAACAATTATGTTGTTTTTCTCACCAAGATAGTGTTAGGCCAAGCATAAATGATCTTTTAGGTTTCTTGCCAACTCAACAATGTTAGAACATCACTCTTCTTAGATCTAGCTTCTAATAGTAGTTATTTTCTCTTCCAGCAGAATCAATAAGATGGACATAGAAGACTGCAATGGCCGCTCCTATATGTCTGGTATGCCCTCTTGTGTGTTCTGTTTTTAAGAGGCTGGGAACAGACACTTCTATGGAGCAGGACAGGGAGCTTTCAACTAGGCACAGGACTTTTTAAACTATGCTAGTCATAAAATTTACACTCACGCTTGCTAGTACTTGATAATATGCACTTAGTGTTGTAATAATTATGTTGCAGAAATAGTTATTTTCTTCTCCACACTTTTTGAGTGACAAAGTATGGGGATGGAAGTAGGAGAGGATATGAGTAGAGACTGTTAGAAGAGTGATAGAAAAAAAAAATTAAGAAATGGTCCCATCTTCTCTTCTGCTCTGAGGTCACCAGCCAAAGGTAAAATTCTGTCTTATCCTGGTAGAAAATGAAGCAGTGTTTTAAGCCTCAGAGGCCTGCAGGCACCAGTGGGTATGACAAGAAATGAAGTAGAATAAAGAATAAATAGAAAAGAAAAAAAATAAAATTAAAATTAAAAAGTAATAAATAAATAAAATTAAAAGACTGTCATGGGGACCTGTCCCACCTAAGGGAATAGCAGCTATTCACCCGTCACTGCAATGCATGATGAATATGCATCCAGTATGACCAAGCTCTTCAAATTTTAAAAGAAAAATGTGGATATAAAAATGGTGTGGCAGGGCAGTTTACCTCCACTAAATTAAAAAAGGGTAAGAAAAATGAAAATCTATAGCCCATGGCTGATTCCTATAAAGGGGAGACATACCTCTATTCTCCAACCTTTTTACCAACTCTGACACCAACTGTGCCTTCCAAGGCACTCTATTTCGCTGCAGAGTTTGAAAATTCATTGCAGTGGCCACACATAACTCACCATTTTCACAGTTGTGAATTTTATTAGGGAAGTAATAGGTTATCATTCAGGATCAGGAACAATTCAGGACATAGTTCTTCAGTCAGAACTATTTTTCAACTTTGCCCACCCACAGACCTCTTGGTTTTCAATCCCCCTGGCATTCTGAGCTGACCTAGAGTTGTCTCTGTTCAGGCAAGTCTTACAAAGCTCTTTTAGCTCTAGTAAGTGCCTGGGGGCACCTCACTCCATCTGTAAACCTTGGTCAGAAGGTGCTCAACTCTTAATTCTGGATCTAGAGCTTACTCCTGCCAAGTGTCTGGAGGCACCCCACTCTGCCAGCAGCTTTCTGCCCAAAGGCCCTCAGCTTTCTCAGTCATGGGCTGAGAAGCCCACCATGCAAGGCTCCTGGTCTGCTGCATCTGCTGCAACTTATTGCCATCTCATGCCACTTCTGGTGTCTTTCTCTCTCTTGGGTCTAGGAGGTTCTCAGTGTAAGGATCCTAAGTCCAAAGGCTGTGCTTTATTCCTAGTTCTTTATTAGTGATAAATAAGGCTGCTTTCTGCCTCTTAGAAGATAAAACTGACCAATCCCCTTGTTAGAATTTCATATACCTTATATACTTGGTCCTACCTCCCTCATGGGTACCATGCATCTTATTTGAATTATTAGTATATAGTCCAATCCCTGTGGTGAGCCACAAACCCCTTATTTGCATATATCCACCCAATCAGTCATTTGGTGGGAATGAGAAGCCCATGATGTGAAAGGCCATATAAAAGCAATCTACTCTACTATGAATGTGTACAAATTTCCAGATTTTTTTTTTAATGTCACCATTTTAAAATATGAACTCAATAGTTTTAAAAATGTTCCATGGAGTAAGCCAAACTTATCAATGGCTGACCTCAGCCAGTAGGCCACCAGCTATAGCTTTGAAGTAGGCAAATAAAGCCCTATTCTCCTTTCCCCCCAGTTCTTTTCCATAATCTTAACAAACTTTAACACACCTGTAAAGTACTATGAGACTGAAGAAATCTTTGCCTAAAATAAGACTTTTAGAGATGTGGAAGTAATCAGGAACCCCTCAATGTTTAAGATGGAAAGAAATTAGTACTTTTATCTGGCTCTGATGATGTAGAAAGGGCTAAAGGTAGAGTTGTCTCTAAGCTCAAAGGACATTTTGTTTTGCACAATTAAAATGCCAGGATAGGCTTGATTAAGAGGTAAGGGAAACCAGGATTGGGCTTTGACATGAAGAGCATCCTCATAAGAAACCCAGCCAACACTGTGGATATGACCTGTACGTTAATTATTTTTTTTTCACTCTAAAATGGGAACAATAGAAGAATTATTAGCATGAGCTATCCTGGAGAGGGTGAAACCAAGTTGCTCTCTGGAGGCAAGGATTTTGAAGCTCCATCTCACATACTTTGGGCATACTGCCAGAAGGGATCAGTCCTTGGAGAAGGACTTGGAAGAGTAGAGGGACAGTACAGGAGGGTAAGACCCTGGATGAGATAGATTGACACAGTGACTGGGGTAATAGGGACAGTTGTGTTGAAGACAATGACATTGGCTCAGGATAGGACAGGGTTCAGGGCTATTGTACACAGGGTCCTTATGAGTCGCAGGTGACACTGGATGGCACTTAACAACAACAAAGAGAGAAGATGAGTCAAACAGAGATGAGAATCATTGACAACACCTATGTAATGTAAGATAATATTTAATCCGAATCTTTTCTCATTTAAGCAGGGAAAGGGGAGAAAAAAGAGTCTGTTAACATACTACACAGACCCCCACCCCTAATCCCTATTTTCAAGTGAAATTGGACTGCTCAAACCTAGCTGATGAAGTTAACTGACTGAGCAGTCCTTGTCCCAAGTTTTCTGGGATTGAAATGTTTAAGAGAACCATAGTAAAAAAAGGATCCAGAGATGGGCAGCCCAAAGTCACAGCCCCTCCTACCCCTAAATTCTTGGAATAAGAAAATCTAGTCTTCCTCTGAAGTAGGTCAGCAGTCAGTGAGCAGCTCCTCTGGAAAGGAAGGAACGGAACTGAGGCCTTGTCCTTATAGAGGGCAGATTCATCCAGGGCTGTGTGCTGCTGGGGCCCCAGGGGCTCAGGAGGGGAGAGGAAGTAGGGAGACTTGTACTAGGATCTGAAAGGGCTCAGGGCCATAGAGCAACATTAGCCTGAGACTAGAAAGTGCTGTGCACCCATGCAGCTGAGAAAAAGAAGGCTATCAAGTCCCTAGATCTGAGAACAACCTCTCTCAGGGAAGAAGAGTGCCTGAGTTTGGTGGGAGAAAGACTTTCTGCTACTTGGAGAGCTGAAGTTGCCCCTGTGTCCTGGGCCCCATGACCTCTGGGGCCTTGGCTGCCTCAGCTGGTAGAGGATTGGGCCTTCCCTGCATCTCACATTTTCCCTCCCACCCTGCAGGCCCATCCATCTCTCTCTCTCTCTGTGTCTTGCACACACTTGCCTCTCTCAGGCATTTGTTGTGCCTCTTTGTCTGCTGGGCACAAGGGCAATGGCATCTGCTTCCCCCTCTCTGTACACATCCTTACTCCCACCCTTTCACTGGCTTGGGAAAAGGATGCTGTAGCCCCCACTTCATACACACATATTCTCCAGCCCCCTCCCCAAGCACATCCAAGCTCACTTGCGCTCTCTCACACATTCTCTCTCATACACACACACATACACACACTCTCACTCATACACTCACTCACACACATACACCCTGGGCTGAGCTCTTCTTGCTGGCTGCAGCCGTGGGCCCCTGCTCACCGTGCCGCTGCTGCTGCCTGCGAAATGACGGCGGTTCCCCTCACTTCCAGGAATCCACGCTTCCTGGAAGGTGAGTGGCTGGGCTCACCCCTGCCTGCCACCGAGACGCAGACATGCACACACCACCCGCACTCCCTCGCCGTTTCCAAGGCGGCGGCTGCGCTCGCACCCCAGGGTCTCACCGGCAAGGGAAGGATAATGTAAGTTCAGGCAGAAGGCGGCTAGTGGAGGGGGGTGTGGGGAGTGCTGGGGCTAGGGGGCCAATTCTGTAACAACTCCCAAGCCTGAGGAGAGAGAGGATGGG
>NW_006399962.1:4387938-4412618 GCF_000299155.1 Elephantulus edwardii | reverse complement strand
GTGTGTGTGTGTGTGTGTGTGTGTGTGTGTGTGTGTGTGGTGGGTGGGAGGGGAGCAGGGGGAGGGGGCGTTCCTCTTTAGACTTGCCAGAGGATGAGAAAGGGTGTTTGGTGTTGCTAAGCAAAGACAGTGACTTGGACAGTGGAAGCTACTGGTGACATCTTGATTAGGCCTTAGGGACAGCTGAAGAGCTGCCTGGGGTGAAATGCTGAGACAGGCCTGGGTGGGATTGGGGAATAGAGAGAATCAAGGTGGAGAAGAGGAGCTTTGGCAGCCTTAGCCTAAGCTTGGAACAGGGATGTAAGGGGCCTTAGCCTCCTACCCACAATAGAGCTGGAGATGGGCGGCTTTCTTTGCTCCTGTGCCCACTGATCTCGGCTAGCAGGCTAGCATCCTGCCACTCAGAAACCCATAGTCAAGAAAGGAAAAGCAGTCACGGTGAGGTTTCTTGCAGAGAACTGTGGAGATTTAGGGCTTTCTCTGACCTCATGGCTATTCCCTAAAGGTAGCTACTCTTTGAAAGGATCAAGGAAAGAGAGCAAGAAAGGAAGGCTAGTCTCCTTCTATATGTAAAACACATTTAGCTTGTTAGCTATTTTCCCAGCTCCTTTCTCACCCTCTTGCTTTTCTGCCCTTTACCCACCTCCTACTCCCCTGATATGAACCTCATGATTTGGCTTTGCTCTCTGCGGGTTCAGCCAATCTATGATGACTTTGAACAAGAAAATTTCTCAGACCTGACGGCAACCTTAATTCTTGGCTTTGACAGTCTGGGATTTCTTGGGAGTCCTCAGCATTTAAAATTCCCTCACTGAGGTTTCTAAGGCTGAGAGAGGAACTGCTGAACTTCTTAAATCTGATTTTAGTCTCTTTCACCTGTCTAGAACATAAAATCCTTGGAGCCCCAAAGAAATTTCTGACTCCTGGAACGGATTCATTTTTATGTATTAGCCCCATAAAAATGAGATGTGCCTGCTTCCCCTCTTACCTTTATCCTAGAGAGAGTAACAGCATCAAAGAGCCATTTGAAATCTTGAAGAGCTTGCTCTTCTTCCAATTTTGAGGCCTTAAGGAGAGAGCTTTTAATTATTTTTCATAGCCCCTGGTCCCAAGAGGGAACCTTATCTAGAAGTCCTATACCAACTAGTTTTTAGCAAAGAGTTGTCAGTTCCAGGGCCCAGAACTCTGTACTTCTCCCATGACTGACATCAAGTGATTTAGGGTAAGTCAGCACTTACATTTGAAAACTCATGTGAAGATAACTTTTCAACCCTTCAAACTTTAGTAAACCCTACATTTAGTTGAAGTCAGATTTTAAAACTCAGCCTGAATTTGTAAGTCTAACCCACAATTTTGAGAGGCTCACTAATACAATGTATGTGTGGTTCTGATTTCAGGCAACTTTGTCTTCTTTTTTTAAATACAGTTCACCCAAGAGCCCTGGTTGGGAAACTGAGACTTAAGCCCCCTGGCTTTTTCTGTCAATATTAAGCAAATTTTCTCAGAATTTCAAGGGTTAAGATGGGGGAAAATGGGACTTTTAGGAGAGGATATGAATGAGAAATGGTCCCAAAGTCCTGAGTGGTTGTTTTCTTCCCACTGACCAAAGCTGGAGAGGGATCCCTCAGGAGGGTGTGTTCCGGATTTCTTGCCTCAGGCCCAAGACTCCAACCATTTTATAATGGAATCTTTATTTTGTGAAAGTAAGTATATACATAGCTGGGCAATTGTGTAAATTAATAGTAGGTGGACTTTAGGGATGGATTTTAGGATTTGTCTCTCTAGTCCATAATTAGGCCTGTGTGCACACATTCATGCATGTTCATGTTAGAGATAATGTGTAAGGCTGTATGTGTATTTTATTACTTATGCTTTTTTAAGTTGATCCATATATGTGATATGTGTCTGTGTGTTTATCTACTTGTGTTTTTATCACCTGTATATTTGTGCACACAATTGTCATGGGGAGGGATTTTTTTTTTAAAAGACATAATTCATATCTTTAGGTATGTCATCTGATTTTTAAAAACATACATGAAACTCTCAAAATGCACTTTCCCAAAGCAGGTTAGCAATAAATTAAAGTTAAAATACTGAGAATAAACAGATTATGTAACTGTCAAGGGAACACCAAGAAGTAAATACTTACTCAGAATCAGGACAGATAGTAGACTTTCTAGAGATGTCAACTTTTTGTTGCATTTAGAAAGTCTTCATGGGTCCACCTCTTCCCATCATTGAAGCAGTGATTCCCAATTGGCTGTATAAGGGATGGTTAGGAATAAGAGATGTTTAGTATCTGTAGTCAGACCCAGTTCTACCACTGCCAGCAATGTGACCCCTTATCCAAGTACACATAACCTATTTTGTGCCTTAGTTTTCTCATTTTCAGAATTAATCTACTTTACAGTTATTTTAAAGATTAAAAAATTCCTTTAAAACACATAAAATAATGCCTGGCAAGTTATTCAATTAATGTTAGCTACTATCATTATTATTACTATTATTATCATTAGATTCAGGGACAATTCCAGCTGCCCTTCCTGCAGATACTGAACCTGGTGTTGGGGGCTCCGGAGTGGAACAGTAGGGAAGAACGTCTGTCCTGAGTCGCCTCCCTCCTAAGGCCCCCATTTTCCTCTCTGCCCTGGCCCGCCCAGTCCCAGCCCTGCTTCCTGTGGACGTCAGGCAGTGATGCTCTTCCCCTCAGACCTAGATAAAGGTAGGGTGGGCAAGGCCCAGCCACCAAGCTCACGGAAGTCAGCATCGGGCACCCAGGCGAGCAGGGGCACAAGGTATGGTGTTGCCAATGGTACTGCCTTGTATGTGGCTATGAAATTAATGTTTGTAAAATTTAACTGAAGTTTTTAAAGATGGAGCAGTAGCCAGGACATGGCTCTAGCTTCAGCTTCAACTGCTGTCTTGTGCTTCCCTCCAAGGTAGCGGGGACTCATCTCTGGAGAAGGAGTTCCTCGGGGCCCCAGTGGGGCCCTCAGTAAGCACTCCCAACAGCCAGCACTCTTCTCCCAGTCGCTCACTCAGTGGTAAGTGTGCTTTTCTATCTCTGGGCACCCCATTTATTTTCAGCCCTTCATTCACGACCCATTGGCAACCATTTTCCCATCACTGACGCAATCTGGTTTCCCGCTCGGTCTTTAAATCACTAAGGAGCTCAGTGTCCAAGTTTTACCTGGGTTCTAAAAGAAGAGTCACTGCTAGATTAGGATGGAATTAAAAGAGGCATGTGTAGGAATAAGGTAAAGGCTCTAGAATTGGAGAAGCAGGTAGATAGAAATAGTCACTAGCTAAAGCCAGACAGGAAATAGAGAGAAGGACCTTTCCTCCTTCCCTGCTCCCCCTTTCTCCTGCCAAGACCGGGTCCCTATGACTGCCCCTCCCCAGCTGGCTCTAGATCTGTGGCATTCTCTAAATGGTTGGAATAGCCAAGAATGTAGGTCAGAACTATAGCCAAAGCCTGTTCCCCAGTGGCTCCTCCTTCCTTCACTCCCCCCATTCCAGAATTATATGGAGGGAGGATGTAGGGGTTCAGTTTTCTGGGGTGGGAGCATAATGTGAGCCATGTCTGTCTTCTAGTTTTTCCTCTCTTTTAGACTGCTATCCCTTCAGTCTTACTGGGACTATTTTCCCGCCACTGTTTCTTGCTGGCTTCCTGCCCAGGGCTAAGTCAGACATGTTTCTTAATGGCAAAAAAATAGAGGAAAAGGCTCCCTCAGCCTCCTTCTCTCCCCAGTGACCGAAGGCATCCTATGTACCACAACTTGTTTCTCTTGAAGCCTATTTGCCTAATGAGTGAGAGATAAAGAAAAGGTGCTTTAAGTCCCAGCAGGACCCTAATTATGCCTACTTGGAATACTAGTATCTGGGCTCATTTTAGAAGGAAGCCCAGGTAATGTAGTGGTAAAAGAAGCCCAAGTAGTGTAGTGGTAAAATGTTGGGATGCCAACCTAAAGGTCAGTAGTTCAAATCCACCAGTTGTTCTATGGGAGAAAGGTAAGAAATCTCCTTCTATAAAAATTTACAGCCCCATAAATTCAGTGGAAGGGTGCTATGAGCCAAACTCAACTTGATAGTAGTGGCCTGGGTGACCTGACTCATTTGAAGGCCTAAATGTTTCATAGCCTGGAGACAGCTTCTTGGACTTCAAGAGTACCATTCTGGCCTGGAAACAGGTTCCCCTTTCTATCTATCTCTGTCTTAAAAACATCAATCCACCCTTCAGCCAACTCCATCAAGGTGGAGATGTACAGCGATGAGGAGTCCAGTAGACTGCTCGGGCCAGATGAGCGGCTCCTGGAGAAGGACGACAGTGTGATTGTGGAAGACTCATTGTCTGAGCCCCTGGGCTACTGTGATGGGAGTGGCCCAGAGCCTCACTCCCCTGGGGGCATCCGGCTGCCCAATGGCAAGCTCAAGTGTGATGTCTGTGGCATGGTCTGCATTGGACCCAACGTACTCATGGTGCACAAGCGCAGTCACACTGGTGAGTAAGCCTTAGGGGTTCAGGGCTGAAAGGCTGAGGCAGAGCTAGATGGAAGAGGCCACACTGGGAGTGGAGTGTCTTCAGGAAGGGAGGGGTCTCTCCCAGCATTTCTCTCTCAGTAGAATTTCTAGCTGAAAAAATAAAATGGGGTGAAACATGGACTCTCCTCCACACTTGTTCTTATTTGGCACTTTCCTCAATTGTTATAAGAAACTAAAAAGAATTTTTCTCCAACTTAGGGCAAGGGAAGGTGTTAAAACCTTCTTTAAAATTCTTCTTAAGAAGAATCTTTGGGCTCTCCCACCTCATGGGGTGTGGGATAGGGGAAGAAATGCAGATACCTCCTCCTCTCAGCTTCCTCTGGCTTTTGACTTCTAGAGCAGAGTAGGCTTTGGGGCTCAGTTTTTGGTAAGTCTTTTGGCCCTAGTAGTCCAGACCTGCCTCCCCTTCTCCATGCCACACCTTCTCAAGGGATCTTGTCCCCAAATGATTGTTATATAACAGGTTTTGTGTGTGATACAGCACTGCCCCTCAGAAATGTGTTCTGATCACCTTGGGGGTGGGGTGGGGCAGAGGGTGGCAGACTAGGCCAAATTTCCAAATTCCTCATATTCAGTCTTCTTTTACTTGCAGGTGAGAGGCCTTTCCACTGCAACCAGTGTGGTGCCTCCTTCACCCAAAAGGGGAATCTGCTGCGTCACATCAAGCTGCACTCTGGGGAGAAGCCCTTCAAATGTCCCTTCTGCAACTACGCCTGCCGCCGCCGTGATGCACTCACTGGCCATCTCCGTACCCATTCGGGTCAGTGACCAGTCCAGTGGGAGAGGAAAGAAGTGGGAAGGAAGTCAGAATAAAGCCAGTTAATAGAGGCTGGTACTTTACCTGTATCTGGAGAGTGACAGAGTCTGTCATTGAAGGGAAAGCACTTATCAAATGGGATCATCATGCCTATCTAACCCCTCTCTTGAGCAGCAGGACCCCACAGGGAATTAGGAGGACCCTTTGATAGGGTATTTTATGTCTGCCACACTCTGTGACATGGAGCAAAGGAGCATATACAATGGTCCTGCCTCATTACCATCACCTTTCCTGACTTTGCTTTTTAAAGTTCACAGCAGTGCGAGTCCTCAGTGTCACTTAACTCTCCTTTCTGAGCGCCAAGGAAACCTTTCTACTCCCAAATGTTTCAGGCCCACACCTGCTTCCATTTTTACCTCACTGATCTTAGTTCAGGCAACCAGTGTCTTTTCCTTTCCTTCATAGTGGTTTCTTGTAAATATCCATTCTCCTGTTCCTAAAACTGCATAAAAAGGACAAGACATTAAAATAAAAAAAGAGTGTCTACTTTCTGTTCTACATTCTAAGAGGGAAGAGTAAATCCAAAGTCAGGTAAGTTCAGAAGGTACCAGAAAGGTAGTATTTGGACTTATGCTAGTATAGTTCGATTAACAAGGTTTTCCAGTACAGCCAAGACTGTTCATCAGTATCTTCCTTTCTTTTTTTATCAGCACCTTTCTTATTCAGCTGGAGAGATAACACTTTTCAGGCATTTACTGATTTTAAGCTTTTGGCTCACCTGAAGATATTGGGAGCTAATCTGGTTTTAAAGTGGAGCCTTAAATTGGAAAAAGCAGGAGAAGGAGAGAAGGGAAGGAATTAGTAGAAGCTTTTCTTTCTTTCTTAGTATCGTTCTTCTAAACTTCGTGGGCCAGGACTTAAGGGACAGTGCAATCACTTCACCGTCTTCTACTTTCACCAGCTATTCACCTAGTTCAAAGTTATCTTAGTACTGAGAGACTACCGTTAATTAATGATTCATAAAATAAAAAAAAAACACTTCATTTGTGTATGGTCAAAACTAGAAGCTCTGGCGGCCCAGTCATAAAAAGTTGCACTACTCACCCACAGACAGGTGGCTCAAATCCACAATCTATCCCAAGGGAGAAAGAAGGGCAAGCTCTCATGCGACTTACAGGCTCTGAAAACCTGCTCATAGTTCGCTATGAGTCAGTTCTGACATAATGGCACATAGTAACAACAAAAACAACATACTCATAGCCACCCAAAGTAGATGTTATTATGTTATTATGCCCATTTTGCTGACAAAGAAATTAGCAATTTTTTTCCCTGGTCACCTGGATCCATCCAGGTCCAGTGCTAAAGAATGACGCTCTTTTTCCTCAGAAGAGAAGTGGCACTCCCTGCTAATTTAGAACAGGGATGGTTTACCCCTAAAATTCTTACTAACAAAAATGAAGTGAGCTGTGTTTGTTGTTCTGTGGAAGACTATTAGAAACAGAATCAAATACAGACATATTATTGGGTCTCATATACTTTAAGAAAAAAGAAATCATACTTCTCCTAAATGGGAAACTGTTTTCCCAAAAGTCTTGGGTGAACATCTCATCCCCAAAATTAGTGTTTACAGAGTAAGAGAAAAATGGCTGTAGGTTGAGTCCCTCAAGGTTCAGCCTAGCGTGTAGGGGGTTGTTGTTAAGTGTCATCTAGTCAAGTACGACCCATAGTGACCCTATGCACAACAGATCTGAACCCTGACCTAACCTATGCTGTTCTCATCATCTATGACACACTTGAGCCCCCTGCTACAGTCATTGTTTCAGTCACTCTCATCAAGGGTCTTCCTTTCTTTTTGCTGACTTTCCACCTTTCCAAGCATGATGTCCCTCTCCAAGGAACAGCTTCTGCTAGCAAAGTATGTGAGATGAAGTTTTGCCATCCTTGTCTCTAAGGAGCATTCTGGCTGCATTTTTCTCTAGGACATATTTGTTCTTTTGGCAGTCCATGAGATATTCCGGACTCTCCTCCTATACCACATTTCAAAAGCATCAATTATTCTTCTGCCATCCTTATTCAGTGTTCAGCTTTTAGATACATAGCAAGTGATTGAAAAGACTATGACCTGAATCCAGCACACCTTATTCTTCAAAATCATTGCTCCTCTGTAATTTGGAAAGGTCTCTGACAGCAGACTTGCCCAATACTATTTCCAGATTGCCAATTCCCTAGCAATACCTTCTGTCTCCCTGTACAATAGCAGCAAGAGATACATCAAACATATAAAATCTTATTTCTCTTACAGATATCATCTCTCAAGGATTAGCTTTAAAGGAAATAACAATTTCCGTTTTTCCTCAGCTTTTCATCAATAGAAATGACATCTCTAATATCAGTTCTTTATTAATGGGGGAGGGAGTAGCTCCTTGAAGGCTTTTCCTTTCTATTAATTTTTCTTCTTCTTTTCAGAGTTTCTCTATCAATGATGGTTTTTCTGGGAATCTCTTGGTACCTCAGTGTAGAAAGAAGTGTAGTGAGACAGGAAGATAAAATAACCAGTAAAAATCAGACTAGGGATGGAGGTAAAAGTGTAAGTAAAGGTCATTGAAAACTGCCACTCCCCACATCATCAGATCTAAGAGTTCTCACTTCTGTCACCCCCAGCTGGCCAATTTCTCCCCCAAACCAAAACAGATAGTTCTTGAGTAAAAAATCCCCTTGTCTGATAAACAAAAGTTACACCCATCTGCCACATGGAAAGGTTAAACCACAGCCTGTGCCCCAGACTCAGATATCCTGGGGTGGGGCCAGCCTGCCTGCCAGGGACGATCTCCTACCAAGACCTTGGGTCTTCACTTCCTTTAAGCAGCAATCTGGCTATCTTGAGGCCCACGACAAATCCAAAAATGCACTCCTTGGAATCTCTCTCTTCACATAGCTACACATTAGCCCTGTTCTTCTATTTGACTCATATTAACAACTGAAATTGGGGAAGGGAAAACAAACAGAAGGATTCAACTCAGCAACATTCCTTCTTTTCTCTATCAGTGTACATTTGCTTCTGGATGATTTTAGGGGCCAGGATTCAAATAGCAGAAACTCTGATACTATTTTTCTCCTCTCAACCCCTTAGTCTCCTCCCCAACAGTGGGCAAGCCCTACAAGTGTAACTACTGTGGTCGAAGCTACAAACAGCAAAGTACCCTGGAGGAGCACAAAGAGCGGTGCCACAACTACCTGCAGAGTCTCAGCACTGAAGCCCAAGCTCTGACTGGCCAACCAGGTGGGACTGTGGGCAGGACTATTGAGGAGCCGAGGACTGAGACAGAGAGAATGCACATAAGGATGATTTCAGCACCTCCTCTGCAAAAGGAGATAGTTATCTTCCAAGTACCTCACAGCAAACACCCTGTTGTTGTTATGTGCTGTCTAGTCACTTGCAATTCATAGTGACCCCCTAGCTGATGAAAGTCCTGCAGTAGGTGCTAGAAGGAGATCCATAAGTAGAAGATATGGTTTAGGTCTCTAACATTATTAAGGAAGAACACAAAGAATAAATCAATGGTCAAATGTATAAAACTGACCCCAAATTATCTTAAATGTTACTGGGATGAACTCTACATGGGGTAAAGTAAGCAGAGTCCAGTTTTCCAGGCACGGGGCATGACCATCCTTCACTGTGATCTTCTAGGCTGCTGGATTAGAGCTTCCCCAAATAGCTGCTCTAAGTCTGTGACCACCTCCTTCCCACTAGGTGACGAGATACGTGATCTGGAGATGGTGCCAGACTCCATGCTGCACTCAGCCTCTGAGCGGCCAACTTTCATTGATCGTCTTGCCAATAGCCTCACCAAACGCAAGCGTTCCACCCCCCAGAAGTTTGTAGGTAAGAGTCCTGTTGGAGAGGAAATAGAAACTGTAAACTACAATTCATCTAAATTCTGAGCTCTGGTATCCTTTAGACCAGCTGGGTCGGGAGATTTGGTTGAAGAATAAAGATTGATGGTCTCTGGTGCACAGTCTATCCCCAGAATAGGAGGGAAGTGAAATGGGAAGATGTGCTTTAAGAAAGTAGGAAGCACATCATTAAAGATGCTTTAGTGAAGTGGGAGGATGTGTTTTTAAGGCCCTGGGACTGGTGTGCCTGACTCTTCCACTTTGTGAGAATAGCAATCTGTGTGGACTGCAAGGACTTTTTTTCTTTTCATTTCTATATAATTTTCTTTTTTATATTTTATTTTTAATAATTTTAATGAACATTTACAGAGAATTTGGATTTCCATTCATTCATTGCTGCACTTCTCTCCCCACCCAGCCCTCTCCCCCCACACCCCAGTTCGCTCCTCTCTTTCAAAAGTAAAAGACTCCCTCCCCAGTACACAATCCCCCCACACCCCTCCCACCGCCCCAAGTACATTCCACTGTGCAACCTTAATTGTGGACTCTTGTGATAACCATAATACCCTATCATACATCGCTTTTAAATTATTCAGTCCCTCATCTGTTTCAGTGCAGTATACACAATTTATCCAGTTTTTCTCTGTCTTACCCCCACCCTGGTATCAGTCCCATTTTACAGCAGTGGCAGCATGAAATATTTGTCCTTTTGCGACTGAGATATTTCACTCAGCATAATGTCCTCCAGGCTCACCCATTTTTAATAATATTGAATGAGTTCCTTGTTTTTCAATGCAGCATAGTATTCCATTGTATGACTATACCACAGCTTCTCTACCCATTCGTTTGTTGATGGGCACCTGGGTTGTTTCCAACTCCTTGCTATTGTGAACAGAGCTGCGATAAACATGGGTGTGCATATGTCTGCTTGGATGTCAGTTATGGTCTCTTTGGGATATATTCCCAGTAGCGGAATTGCTGGGTCAAATGGTATCTCTATTTGCAACTTTTTGAGAAAGCGCCATACCGCCTTCCACAGTGGTTGCACCATTTTACATTCCCACCAACAGTGAATAAGGGTTCCAGTTTCTCCACAACCTCGCCAGCATTTGTTGCTTGCTGTTCTGTTATATTTCGCTATTCTGACTGGGGTGAGATGATATCTCATAGTTGTTTTGATGCAAGGACTTTTAAAGTCAGGAAAATAAATACATAATTCCTCCAACAGACCCTGTTCACTAGCTCTTTAAAGACCTAGAGATTTTTAGTCATGAAGGGATTACTAAAGATCAGTGGGTTGGAATTGAGTCCTCCTCAAAGATTGTAGTCTAGAGTCTAGGAATACAGAGGCCCACAGAGACCTTGACCTCTGAGGGAAGAAAATGAGGGGTAGCAAATACTGTTACATTCTGCCCCATGGGTAAAATATTATGTAATCCTAAGGGAAATTATCCAAATACAGTCCTACTGAGATTCACTCCTCCATAGGAGAAAAGCAGATGCGCTTCAGCCTCTCGGACCTCCCCTATGATGTGAACTCAGGTGGCTATGAGAAGGATGTGGAGTTGGTGGCACACCATGGCCTGGAACCTGGCTTTGGAGGTTCCCTGGCCTTTGTGGGTGCAGAGCATCTGCGTCCCCTTCGCCTTCCACCTACCAGTTGCATCTCAGAACTCACACCTGTCATCAGCTCTGTCTACACTCAGATGCAGCCCCTTCCTGGTCGATTGGAGCTCTCAGGGTCCCGAGAAGCAGGTGAGGGACCTGAAGACCTCAGCGATGGAGGCCCCCTCCTCTACCATGCTCGAGGTCCCCTGACTGACCCTGGGGCATCCCCCAGCAATGGCTGCCAGGACTCCACAGATACAGAAAGCAACCATGAAGATAGGGTTGGGGGGGTGGTATCCCTCCCTCAGGGTCCCCCACCCCAGCCACCTCCCACCATTGTGGTGGGGCGGCCCAGTCCTGCTTACGCCAAAGAGGACCCCAAGCCACAGGAGGGGTTACCACGGGGCACCCCAGGCCCCACCAAGGAAGTGCTTCGGGTGGTGGGTGAGAGTGGTGAACCTGTGAAAGTCTTCAAGTGTGAGCACTGCCGCATCCTCTTCCTGGACCATGTCATGTTCACTATCCACATGGGGTGCCATGGCTTCAGAGACCCTTTCGAGTGCAACATCTGTGGTTACCACAGCCAGGATAGGTATGAATTCTCTTCTCATATTGTCCGGGGGGAGCATAAGGTGGGCTAGTGACCTCCACACTTCTCTTCAGTCCACCACTGCCCTATCTACAGGTGTCTAGCTCTGTCCCCACTGCATCCCAAATTTTGCTTTTAGCCTCATCACCGACTACCTGACTTAACACATGACCCTGATCCCTCACCTCTTCTCCTCTACCCTGACTTATTTAAGCATTGTGTTGAAACAGGTCTTCTGCTAGCATATCCTAGTGAATATCCTAGCATATTCACTGAGTTATTTATTAATTAGTTGTGTTTAATTTTTGCCTTTTTTAAAAAACAAAACTGTCACCTGCTACTCTCTCACCCTTCCCACCAAGGTGCCCGACCAGTGCTCTTAGACCTGAATTTTCTCTTTCATAAGGCTTCCTCTAGTAGCTCCAAGGGTAGGAAGCACCTCTTAAGTATTAAGAGAACTTGAGCTTTCTCTTAATTCCTGATTCTTAGAGTTTTGATGTTCTTATCTGATTTTTCAGTTTTTATGTTGATAGTCATCTCTGGCCCTAATTTAGCTCCGTGGCATTATATCTCCTCTCTTGGACCCTTCAACCTGGCACTCCATACCTCGTGTGCCCTCTTACCTTGGCAGCTTGCACTGTTCTTGAACAAATAATTTCCTCATTTGGAAGTAGGAGGCGCTAAAGGAATTTTTTCCAGGCACATGGGACTGAAGGTCCTCTGATATTCTCCTAATAATATGAATTCCCAAAGTCCACATTCAGGATCTCCCTCTAGATGTGATGTATCTCTTCCCTATCTTTGAACAACCCTCACTACTCCTCTGGTCTCCTCAGCCTACCAGTCTTCTCAGTGGTGGTTTTCTCTCCTTGGAATGCCCCAATTTTATATTCTCAGGGGCCTAGGCTAGGTCTGCATCCCTCCGTGTCTCTGACACAAGGGGAGCCACAGGTGCCTAATTGGGAGCCAGGGCATGGGAAGGGAGTGGGTCAAGATTTTTCTCTTTTTTCCTCTCAAGACTCTTCACTCCAGTGACCTTCCTAGTCTTTCAGGGGCTATTTTAGACCCCATCCTATAGAACTAGCATGTTCCTGCCTGGTGACAAAGGGTTATCTCAACCCCTCAGTCATCCTGCCTTTTCCCCTCCTTGCCCCACCCTCTGCCCACAGTAGGATTTACCCTCTCATTCCTTGATTCCTGAACCCTGTTCTTGAGGTCAGTGGCAGGGAGAAAAGGGTGGGTCTGTTTTCTCTTCTAATTTTCAGTGTAACCAAAAATTATCCCCAGATGAGCAAGGGCACATGCCCCTCACCCCCTCACCCAATTCTACCATTTTTGCAGCAAGAATGGGATGTCTACAACTGGACCAGGGTGTCCTTTACTGCTTCCTTTTACACTTAGCTCCAAGATATAGGATAGGAGGGGATACTCTCGTCTTGGCTACTGAAGAGAACTCTTAGTTCTTAGGGCATCATTGTAGGAATAATGAGAAGGGGGCGGGGGAGATAGAGCTCCACTGGAAGTGGAGAGCTCTTTCACAAGAGCTTCTTGTCCAAGGCCACAACCATCCCACTCTCTGCTTCCTTGAGATTCAAACCAAAGGCTGTTTTTCTATGTTTAAAGAAAAAAGAAAAAAAAAGTAAAACCAAACATAACACCTCACAAGTTATAACACTTGGTCCTTTTCTCTCTCTTTCTCCTTTTCTCTTTCCCTCTCTATCTTCCCATCTTTCTTTCCACATGTTCTTTCCCTACAGGCTCTTTGCCTCCTACTTTTCTGACTCCTAATCAGGGATATTTGGGGTATGGTAAAGGATTGACTAAAAACAGACCCTAGAATTGGGTTCTTAAGGGCTCTGGGAGGAGTCTACCTTACCCTGTTCTGGGAAAGAAGACTCTCAAAATTTCTCTCCTCTTCCTTTTTCTCCCCCATTATGTGGTGTCCCCAGGTAGAACCAGATTGGCACAGAGGGGCACTGTGGGGTGATTGTTACCCCTTGACAAAGTAGCAATAATAAACAGATGCTGCCAAGGACAAAAGGATGGGGAGTTAGCCTGATAGAGAGTAGTCTCTAAAGGAGGAAAGACTTTTTTAACAATACCCCAGGGCACTAGCTTCTTGTGTCAGGGTAGCAGCAGAGTGTAGGTTAATATCTGAGGTTCTCCTAAACTGTTTTGGCTATTGTATCCCTTCCTATTAGGCCTACCCCATCACCTCTTCTGTGTCTGCTGTGTGTATTTATGTGGTGACACCTCATAAGGACTAGGGAGTTCTGGTGGCTTGGTGGTAAAGAATTGTGCTGCCAACACAAAGATACACAGTTCAAATCCACCAGCTGTTCTGTGGGAGAAGATGAGCATTCTCCTCCCATGTGATCTACTGCCTCTGAAAACCCACTGGAGGGTCAGCTATGGGTTGGTTCTGGCTGGATGATATACAATATAAGAGTAGTCCCTCCTGAGGTATCTGAGTCTTAGTGTTCCTATCCCCTCCCCCAGTCAGCTTTGGCACTTGTAACTGCCTACACCATGAAGGACTTTGCCCTGAGGCTATCTATACCTGTGCCCTTGAGAGCAGAGACTGGAAAGGCAAGACCAGGTGCTAAGGAGGGGAAAGAGGTGCACTCTGTCTCTTTCTAGACCATCACTGCACTTTAACCAGGGTCTTAGGTACAAAATCCTACTTGCTAGAGCCTTCCAGCTCTGGAACCTCAAACATCCTCATGTTCTCTAAACTCTTTTGCATAAAAAAAAGAAAGAAAAAAAAAACACCAAAAAACCCCTAACAAACCAATACTCACCGAAACCCATGGAGAAAAGAGGTGTTTTCCTTTTATACTGCTATTCAAAACTAACAACACAAAACACAATTTCTAAATAGACACTTTTCCAGAACTTTGTTTTTTCGTGTAAGTGTCCAAGCTGCAGATGGGATTTTGTAACACTTCTGGCAGCCTCTTTTCCTGTGTACATAATATATATATATATATATTTTTTTTAATCAGAAATTATGAAGAACAAAAAGGAAAAAAAATAAGAAAACACAGAAGCAAGTGCAATACCACCTCTTTTCTCCGTTTCCCAGGGTTTCCTTTGTAGCCCATGTTTGGTGACTTTGATCCTCATCCCTTTCTCACTTCCTCTGGTTCCCTCTTCCACTTTTTTTTTTAAAAAAGAGTTTTCCTCCTCTCTCTAGGGGAGTTAAACTAGCTTTTGAGACTTATTACAAAGCATTTTGTATATGTAATATATTGTAAGTAAATATTTGTGTAATGGAGATATACTACTGTTAAGTTTTGTACTGTACTGGCTGAAGGTCTGTTATAAATAAACATGAGTAATTTAACACCGTGGTTGTTTTTGTAGACTTCTTTTCCTCCTGGGAAAGAGAAACATCTCCTCCTTGCATGTTGTACCAACTACTTCAGTAGGTAAGCAAGTGTATGACTGAAGGGAAGCCAGACAAAAGTGCTCAAGTAGAACGAAGAGTTTTAGTGAAGAATGGGAAATGAAAGATACGGCCCTATCAGGAGTGCCGTCAAGATAGAACAAACAGTCCAACTTGCCTATCTATACAAAGCAGAGAGTTAGCAAACATTTGATAAGTTTGTTAACAGATTATATACTTAGAAATATACATTACAGTGACATGAGTGGTGATATAATATGGTCTACCACTTCCTGAATAGTTGCCATCAGGATCTGAGGAAGACTTATCAATAACCTGCATTATGCACCTTATACAACTTGGCTTGCTGGAAGCCAAAAGAACTGGAAACATTTGCTGCAGGAGATCAAAGGCTACAGCCTTCAATAGGGATTACATCTCAACATCAGGAAAACAAAAATTCCTACTATCGAGCCAACAGGCCCATCATTATAGTTGGAGAACAGATTGAGGGCATCAATAATTAATCTTGCTTGAATCCACAATCAACACCCTTGGTACCCAAAGTCAAGGTATCAAAACAAGTATTCCATTGGAAAAATCTGCTATCAAGAAACTCTGCAAGGTGTTATGGAGCAACGATGTCAGTTTAAAGACTAAGATGCATCTGATTCAAGCCATGGTCACTTCAGTTACTTGCTATGCATCTGAGAGCTGGGCAGTGAAAAATTATGACAAAAAAGAATCGATGCCTTTAAGTTGTGCTGTTGAGAAGAATACTGAATTTCTCATGGGCTGCCAAAAGAAGAAACAGGTCTTGTAGAAGTGCAGCCAGAATGCTCCTTGGAGGCAAGGATGGGAAAGCTTTGTCTCACATGCTCTGGGCACGTTGTTAGGAGGGGTTGCTCCACGGAAAGTGGCATCATGTTTGGAAAGGTGGAGGGGTCAGCAAAAGAAAGGAAGACTCTCAAATGAGATGGATTGACATAAACAAGGTGCCAATGGGCTCCGGTGTATAAAACAGACATGTAGAAAACTGCACAGATCTGTTGAGTCGTAGATTAACAACCAAACATCACTTACTATTTGTACCTGTATGTGAATTTAGGCAAGTTCTTTAATTTAACCTCCATGCACCTCAATTTTTTTCAGTATGTAAATTGAGGATAAGTATTATAGATCAGTTGAGCATTAAATAAATTCTTATTTATAAAGTGCTTACCACAGTGTTTCGCACTGTGCTAACTGGATCCAGGGCACAAAGATGAATGAGAGACAACGCCAGCACCAATGCACTTCTCCGTGGCCCATCACTGTGGTATTTTCTCCTTAAGGAAAGAGGAATGAACAAAATGGATTTTTTTTTTCTTCCCATCTCCCGTTTCCGAGTCCCACACTAACCAGCAGGACTGACAAGAGGAAAAAATTTCAAAGGTTTTTCCCCTGGACTGCAGCGCCTCCTTGGGATTAAAGTCTTGCGATCGTGCTTTCTCAGTTTCGCACTACAACTCCCACCAGACACTCAAGCCCCTTGGCCGCTAACAGCGAGAACTTTTTCTAGGGACTTCCGAGAAGGTCAAGAATTACATCCGGGGCAAGGCTTCGCAATGTATACTGGGATAACGCTATACCATAACCTTCCGCTAGTCTGTTAAATAGTCCCAAAGGTACATTTTTCTACGGATACATAAGTTCTCTAAACGTCTTTCCAGCTATATTTCAGTGAAAAATACTGAGTAACAAAGACAATTCAGTAAAGTGGGGTGTAACTGTTGGTATCGAGCCTAAAGTATACTTCCTGTGTGGGCGGAGGGATCTGAACTACATATAAAAGGGACGAGCGTAGAGAGTCTTCTTCTCTCGGATCCTCGCTTCCAACATGGTGAGTACTGCTGCTGAGTTGTGAGTTCTGATGGCGCGTGGTGAATGGGCGAAGGAGGGGGTGTCTGGGTAGTAACCGAAATAAAATTCTCGAGCTGTGGGAACCTCAGGACTGGAATGGGCAGATTGTAGATACATTTCTGGGTTTGGAGGAACAGAAGGTCTGAATTGTGTTGCTGGCTCGAAATGAGCCGAAATTGTACACTGTTCTCATCAACAATTCTTTTCCCACAGACGAAGAAAAGGAGAAACAACGGTCGTGCCAAAAAGGGCCGCGGCCACGTGCAGCCTATTCGCTGCACGAACTGCGCCCGGTGCGTGCCCAAAGACAAGGCAATTAAGAAGTTCGTAATTCGAAATATAGTAGAGGCAGCTGCTGTCAGGGACATTTCCGAAGCGAGTGTTTTCGACGGTAAGCTCACAGGGAGCCTAGTGCTTAACTGTCACCCAAGCCTGGGCTAGCTCCCAGTTCTGACTCGATTTGGCATGCTTCTTAAGTGCTCTTGTATAGTAATCTGCTGTGGTAGTAGAAAATGTCTGCGTTTTTGGTTTGTCGTTTGGTTACATATTTTAAGAGTCATGGAAAGAGTTAATCCTTGAAATAGAGCTTAGTGTCACTGCTGAGATTCAAGTTACGGTTTTTTTGTCTTACGTGCTTTAGGGTCAGTTTTGATCCCATGACCACTACATTATACTGTTTTGGGTTGGGTTTTTTTTTTGTTTATTTCCGTTTATTCATTGTTGCACTTTTCTCCCTTCCCAACCCTCCCCCACCCCCAGTCCATTACCCTCTTGGAAAAGTAAAATTCTTCCGTTGTTTTACAAACCCTCCCCCAGGTCCACTCTACCATGTAGCCTTCGCTCTAGACTCCTGTCATGACAAAATTACACAATTACATATCTCTTTTAAACAGTTTTCTCCCTCTTCTGTTTCATTGCAGTATAAATTATTGAACCCTTCTTTTCTCAGTCTCTCCCCAACCCCAAGGGCAGTCCTGTTTTACAACAGTGGCACCATGCAGTATTTGTCCTTTTGTGACTGAGATACTTAATTCAGCATAAGGTCCTCCAGAGTCACCCGTTTTTAAAAATAATGCATGAGTTCCTGGTTTTTCAGTGAGTGCAGTGTAGTATTCCATTGTGCGAATATACCACAACTTCTCTATCCATTTGTTTTTTGATGGGCACTTAGTTTGTTTCCAACTCATTGCTATTGTGAACAAATCCACAATAAACATGGGTGTTCATATATCTGCTTGGATGTCACTTATGGTCTCCTTAGGGTATATTCCCAGTAGTGGAATTGCTGGGTCAAATGGTATCTCTATTTGCAACTTTTTGAGAAAGCATCACACCGCCTTCCACAGTGGTTGCATCATTTTACACTCCCACCAACAGTGAACAAGGGTTCTAGGTTCTTCACAACCTTGCCAGCATTCATTGTTTGCCATTATACTGTTTCTCAGGCTGTGTTTCTTATGGAACAAATAATCAGCACTCCCCCTCCCCCCCTTGTCTGCACATTGTGAGACCAAGACATGGTTCAAGCCAAGGCTTGTGTTACTGCCCCAGTGCTTAACAAAGTGAAACCTAGTTGATTCTGGACAGCCTTTGTCCGGTTTCCATTATTGTAAATCTTTTCACATAAAAAAACCCTGCCTGTCTTAGTCCTGTGTTTTGGTGCATTCGAACTGGGAGCCAAGCCAGAGCTCCTTGGTTTCCAGTATAGGAGATGGAATTTGAGTGGAGGGCTTCTAATTTCATAGACAAGGATGAGTTTTGGGACAATGTAATGATGGTTAGTGAGTTAGTGTAAAAATTATTTAACAATTGAAATGAATGCTAAGCTTCCCATTGAGTCACTAGTGACACATAGCTAACTCTCCATCTGGTTTTCAGAGGGAGTAAATTGCATGGGAAGATTGACCACCCTCCCTCGATCCTGTGCCACTGGAAGGAACTGGAATTTTGGGTTCAATTTGAAATGTGGATTTTGCTTTTAATGATGACAAAAAAATAAAAGAGTATGTGCTATTATATAAATAGCTGATTTGCTGTGGTTTCTTTTTCCCCACCCTACGCCAGCCTATGTGCTTCCAAAGCTCTATGTGAAACTGCACTACTGTGTGAGTTGTGCCATTCACAGCAAGGTCGTGAGGAACCGTTCTCGTGAAGCCCGAAAGGACCGGACACCTCCACCTAGATTTAGACCTGCAGTGAGTATCTTAAAATGGAATATCCAGAGGGGGGTGATGGTTTGAGAAGTTGAGACCAAAACTGAATATGAAATGTGCAGGAAAATTGCAGATTTTAACAAGGAACCTGATGGGACAGAGTTGAACTACCTCAGGATTTCCTAGGCAATATGATCTACACAGAAGTAGATTGCTACATTCTTCTGGGGAGTAACTCTGGGTGCCATATTGGCTTTACCATTAATGGACAAGTAGATGACACCAGCATTTCTGTTTTTCACTTGGGGTGATTAAAGGGTTTTTTTATCCTTTTTTTTTATTATTTTTGTGTGCGTGTACCATCAAATCAGATCTGACTGGTACAGGAGGAGATTGCCCTTCCTTTTTCAGCAGAGCATCTGGTGGATTTGAACTGCATACCTCTGGGATTGCAGTGCAGCATCTTGCCAGTAGGCCACCAGAGCTCCTCTGTGATTAAAGTTTTTATCCAAGTCAACCAGCTTTCTGTGACCCAAATAGATTGTGCTGAAGAGAGTGGGGTGGAGCAGTCTTATGCCCATCATTTTTTATTTACTCTTTCAATACTTTATCTTTCAGGGTGCTGCCCCACGACCACCACCAAAGCCTATGTAAGGATTTGATTCCTTAAAAGGCTGAAGAAAAAACTCGTCTGAAAATAAAATGGAAATTACACTTTATTATTGATGTGTCTGTCGTGTTGGGTGGTATTTTTAGGGGTGTAGAAATTCACAGTTAGGCTTGACCATGACCTAAAAAATGTATTTGGAAATGGATTGATGCCGGCTGATTTTGTCTGTGAAAGTACTACCCACAGAGGATAGCATAGGAAGAGAGACTATTTCAGATTGAAGTGGAACTCCCGTTTTCTAATAATTGGTTCTAGTAAAATGACTGAGAGTATACTAGGCCATTTCTCAGGAGTAGAAACCAAACTTAGCTGATCCTTACAGCATGGGAGGAGACAGCCCATTGCCACGCTATCAGTCCATCTGGTTCTGCCTCTTCCTCTTTTGTCTGACTATCCACCTTTCCAAGCAAAATCTTGCTTGACAAAGAGCCTCCTAGCATCACTTAACCCCAAGATATGTGAGGAAGTTGCTTCATCTTTGTCTCCAAGGAGGACTTTGGCTGTACCTTCATCAAGACATTGTTTCTTTTGGAAGTACTCTTCACCAAAACCACAGTTCAAAGGCATCAATTCTGTCATCCTTACTGTATTTCTGAGTTCAGGCCTGACATCACGTTACATAGCCATCTGATGATGAAAATACTTTGAACTTTTCATCTTTTTTTTTTTTAATATTATTAAATTTTTTTAGTTTCAATGAACACTCAGGGATTCTGGGCTTTCACTCCTTCATTGCACCATTCTCTCCACCCTCCTCCCCAGTTCTTCCCCCCCCATCCAAATGTCTGTTTTAATTGTCCAATTGCCACAGTGCTTGTCAAAGCCAGTTGTGATTAATCTCCTTTGTCAGTGTGTCGTCCCTTGCCATTCCCTATCACTCCTCCCTGAGAGAGACTTCACCTTGACTCATAAGGAAAAGGGGATGGCGTATTCTCTTAGCTACTTCCTGCTGAAGAGGGACACTGGGTTTCAGGGTGAAGATCTCTCACTACTCTAAGGGGCCCCTTTGGCAGTAGGAAACACATAGACTATTATGGAGATTGATTTTGGAATTTAGATGCACTCTTATTGATTGTGCTTAGCCGTACATGTTCATATCCTTGAGGATGTATCATGAGGGTGTTGCAACCTTGCTCCTGCCAGGTTAGTTCCGGGTGATGTCTGGATCCAAGGTGGTGCCCTGAGATCACAGGGCTGTGGTGGGGGTTGAGATGTGTGGTTGTGGAGCTGCAAGGGGGGTGGGGGAAGGGGAGGAAAGCAAGGGACTAAGGGGCAAGGAGCGCAGGGGTTGGACACTCACCAAGAGGTGGGGACGGGGCTTGGGCGCTGCTGGGGGTTTATGCAGCAGCACCCTGTGTGTTAAGGGTCACACAGGTGTGGGTTGCAGGGGGGTCACACAGTGTCTGGTAGTCTTCGTTTCTCTGGGGTCTCACAGTCTTCGCTCCTCTGGAGTTCCGCAGTAGGTGGCTGGCTGTTCTTCCCTGGTCTCTTCCAGGTCCCTCTCGCCGCGTTTGGCAGTGGCGTTTGGCAGTGGCGTTCGCCCGTCTGGCAGCCTTGCCCTCGTGCTGCGTCCTGAACTTTTCATCTCTTGTTACTGCTCTTGAAGGTTATCTTTTATGTGTTAAACTGTATCTTAGCTCTTTATATTAGTGCTCTTATCATTACTAAGGTGTGCCTGATCCAAGCCATGGTCTTACCAATTACATGCTATGCATTAGAAAGCTGAACAATAAGTCTTTGAGCTGTGGAGCTGGAGTAAAGTACTGACTAGACCATCCATGGATCACTAGGAGAACAAACTAGTCCTCCTGGAGAGGGTGAAACCAGTGTGCTCCTTCGAGGCAAGGATTCTGAAGCTCCTTTTAACATACTTTGGGCATGTTACAAAGAGGGACAAGTCCTTGGAGAGGGACATGATGCTTGGGAGGGTGGAAGAGCACAAGAGAGGAAGAAGACCTTTGATGAGATGGATTGTGTGAGGCTATGCAGATGACATGAGACCCTGCAAACCTAAATAAGGGAGCTGGTTTTTGCCATTCTACTAGGCATAAAGGTGGTATCTGCATCATGCAAGTTGATCAATCTTGACACAAGAAGTCCCTTCTCCAGAATGGTCTGTTTCCTGTACAGTTTAAAGCTACAAAGAGGATGCATACCCTTTTCCTATTATTGAACTGTGCAATATTTACTTGCTCTGTCTGAAGGACTGCTTCCTGATCCACATGGAGGTTGGGTTTGTTGTTTTTGTTTTAATTTTTAACTATGTACGGTCAAGTCGGATCCTATGGGCACAGGAGGAGATTGCCTGTCCAGCTGAGCATCTAGTGGATTTGAACCATATGCCTTTGGGTGTGCAGTGCAGCTTCTTGCCAGTAGGCCACCAGAGCTCCCTTCACGTATAGGTTTTGCATGAGCATGATCACCATTTCTGGTACTCCCATTCTTAAACTTGGCTACAATTGTGATTCACACAAAAGCTTTTGCATATTAAACTGAGGACTAATTGAAGTGTTGGCTGAAGAAAGTCAAGGACTATAGTCATCAATGTGGATTGAAGCTCAACATCAAGATAAATTCTCTTCACTGGGCCAGTTGATGGAGAAGAGGCTGAAGTTAATTTCAGCTTGGCCCCGCTCAGCAGTCATTCCTGGCACCGCAGTCAGGAAATCAAAAGACAAAAATGCATTGTCCGGGACTTCTCCAAAATGCTAAAGAGCAATGACATCAGTATAGAGACTAAAGTGCCAGATCCTGGTGTGGTCTTCACAATTACTTGGTATACATCAGAAAGCTGGACAAGGACTAAGGATGACAGAAGAAACAATGCTTTGTGGAGAAGACTAGTGAACCTACCATGAACCACCAAGAGAACAAGCTTCTCGAATTTGTGGAAAGGGTGAAACTAGATTTCTCCTTGCAAGCAAGGATGTTGAAGCTTTGTCTCATACTTTGGGCACTTGGCCAGGAGGGACCAGTCCTTAGAGAAGAACATCATGCTTGGAAAGCTAAGAGGGATCCTTCCAAGGGTACCAGGAGAGAAAGACCCTGAATGAGGTGGGTTGACTGTAACTGGGGTTGAGTGTGTTGGCATTAATGAGACTGTCTAAAGATAGGACAAAATCCAGCCCTATTGTACACAGGGCTGCTATGAGCCACAGACAACACGACTTAAAAGCCAATCCCAGGGGAGCTCTGGTGGCCTAGTGGCAAGGAGCTGCAACTACAACCCCAGAAGCGAACGGTTCAAATCCAACAGATGCTCTGCCGGGGAAGGAGGGACAATCTCCTCCTGTACCAGTCAGATCTGATTTGACGGTACACGCACACAAAAATAATATTTTTTAAAAAAAAGCCAATCCCAGAGGAGAGGTTTCATGACACATGAGAAGCCGAATCAAGAGTGCCTTTTTTCCCCCTGCGAAATAATTTTTTTTAGTACTACATTAGGAATAAAAATAAATTGTGAGCAAGCAACTTCATAAATGTTATAAAGTAATGGAAGAACCCATTGAAGAAGGTTAAATGGCGCTTATTGTGTCATTTACATATCAATGAGACGTTTAAAACCAAAGATGATGGAGCATTGCTACTTCTGACCTCTTATCTAGAGAGAATGAAAAGAAAGAAGATGGATACAAACTCAAGTTTATAAAAATCAAGCCTTTAAAACTTAATCATGGTAGAACTAATTCTCTTGCTGGATGGTTTCCTTGAGGGGAGAGAGTTGTGGTTTTTCTTATTCAGTATTAGGGGTTTTTTTTTTTTCATTTTTTTAAATTTTAGTAATTTTAATGAACATTTACAGAGATTTTGGATTTCCATTCATTCATTGCTTCACTTCTCTCCCTGCCCAGCCACCCCCTCCCCCCCCCCCCGTTCGCTCCTCTCTGAAAAGTAAAACTCCCTCCTTGGTACACAATCCCCCCGCACCCCTCCCACCGTCCCAAGTACATTCCACTATGCAACCTTAATTGTGGACTCTTGTGACAACCATAATATCATACATCGTTTTTAAATTATTCTCTCATCTGTTTCAGTGCAGTATAAACAATTTATTCCGCTTTTCTCAGTGTTACCCCAACCCTGATATCAGTCCCATTTTACAGCAGTGGCACCATGCAGTATTTGTCCTTTTGCAACTGAGATATTTTACTCAGCATAATGTGTTAGTTTTCTTAAGTTTTGATCTATCACGTTATGTGCTGTCAAGTCACCTGAGACTCATTGTGATCCTATGCACAACAGCTCTGAAGCCTGCCCTGTCCTGGGCTAGTCTTACTGACTGACACACCTGTCCCTCGTACGTAACCCCACTTACTGTATGAATCCATCTCATCTGGGGTCTTCCTTTCCTGCTCTAGCCCTCTTTCCTTCCAAACATGATGTCATGTGCCCAAGTATGTAAGATGGAGCTTCAAAATCCTAGCCTCCAAGGAGAAACTTGGTTTCACCTTCTCTGAGACAGACATTTGTTTTCTTGACAGTATGTTCAAGACTTATCCAGCACCATACTTTTCCACTTTTCACAAGTCTGGCTTATCGCTGATCTTGTCCAAAGGCTGAGACTGATACTGCCTCTCACCGAGATATTCAGAGTATATATTTTTGGTCCAGTCCCCTTGTGCTGAAAACCTCCTTGACCCAGAAGGCAGAGGGGGAGCTCTTTCTGAGAACAAGTAGCTAGAGACACTAAGAAATGGCTGCAGAGAAATGGGATCAGCATAACCAGGAGACAATTTGGGGAACTTTGCAGCTCACAGAGCAAGAAAACTGACTGCCTTTGGGCAAGAGGCTTATTGGTGGTATAGGATATCTTCGAGTACTCATTCACAGAACTAAAGAGCTATCTGCTCAAACTGGGAAGAAACCTGAGGGCACAACTAAGGGTGAAAGCTTTACTCAGTCTACATTAAGGTAGATTCGCTTTCCCCCCACATCTTTGCATTCCTCTGCTCATTTTTTAAAATTATAATTAATTTTAATAGACATTTACAGAGGTTTTGAATTTCCATTCATTCATTGCAGCACTTTTATCCCTGCCCACCCCTCCCCACCAGCTCGCTCCCCCCTCCGAAGAGAAAAAGAAAAAAAAATTCCTTCATTAGTATACAATTCCCACATCCCTTTCCCCCCACCCCCCACCCCGAGTACACTTCTCTATGCAACCTTAATTCTGA
>NW_006399962.1:4384034-4387673 GCF_000299155.1 Elephantulus edwardii | reverse complement strand
GGGGGAATTGTGCAATAATGAATGAATATTAAAAAAGAAACCCAGAGTTAATTGGGGGAGGGGTAAGGGAGGGATGGAAATGTGCAACAGTGAATGAATGAAAATCCAACTTTTCTGAAAACTTCCATTAAAATCACAATTAAAAAATAAAAAGAATATAGTGCAACAATGAATGAATGGAAATCCAAAGTCTCTGTAAATGTTCATTAAAATTAATAAAGTAAAAAAGCAAAACTAAAACAATGCTGAAAACAAACAAAGAATATAAAATCTATACCTGGACCAAGAAGCTATTGTCCCAACAGAACAAGTGAATACTACATGGTTTAAAATAGAAAAGGTGTGCATCAGAGTTATTTCCTTTCTCCATACCTATGTCAATTTACATGCTGAGCAAATAATTTGAGAAGCTGGACTATGTGGGGGGAAAAATGTGGCATCAAGATTAGAGAAAGACTTATCAAAAACCTGCAATATGCAGATCCTTACTTGTAGAAAAAGAAGAGGACTTAAAGCATTTGCTGCAGAAGATCAAAGGATTACATCTTAATAGATAACATTATGAAGTTGTTGATTGCCTTGAGTAAAGCACAACTCATAGCAACCCTGTGAACAAAACGCCTGAAGCCCCTCTACAATTATCAACATTTATCAAAGTTCATAGTGTTTCCAGTCATAACATTATGATAGATAGAGAAATGACTGAAGTTGTCAAAGATTTCATTTTACTTGGATCCACAATAATCATTCATGGTAACAGCGGACAAGAAGTCAAAAGATAGTTATAAGATAGGATTGATACAGGGAGGCTAAGGGAAGAAGTGGAAAGTAATAGATAATGAACACTATATTGGAACAGATAAGGGGGAGAATTGTTGTTGTTATGTGCCGTCGAGTCGCTTGCGACTTACAGCGACCCTATGTACAACAGCTCTAAACTCTGCTCTGTCCTGTGCCAATCTCATTGTCTCCAACACACTCATCCCGATTGCCCCAGTAACTGAATCAATCCATCTCCCAGAGGGCCTTCCCCTCCTGCACCTGCCCTCCACCCTCCTAAACATGATGTCCCTCTCCAAGGACTGGTCCCTCCTTACAACATGACCAAAGTATGTCAGACGAAGCTTCAGAATCCTTGTCTCTAAGGAACAGCCCGGTTTAACCCTCTCTAGGATGAATCTGTTTGTTTTCTTAGCAGTCCATGGCACTCTCAGCAGAATAGTAAAGAAAAATCCCATATGATTAGGTATTATACATACGATAGCAATCTGGAACAAGAGATGCATTGTAAAGTGGACTGGGGATGGGAGGGGGAAGAAAATGTGCAACAATGAATGAGTAAAAGTTTAAAAAAAATCAAAAGATATGTTGCAGTGGGAAAATATCCTGTTAAGGATATTTCCAAAGTGCTAATGAGCAAGTAGAAGCTGCATTGAAGGCACTGGCAAAGAATAAGGCCCCAGGAATCAATGTGATACCAATTGACTTGTTTCAATTAACAGATGTAGCCTTGGATGCACTCACCAGTCTAGGCCAGGAAATTTGGAGGACAGGTCTCTGGCCAATGGATTGGAAGAGGTCTGTATTTGTTTCTATTCCCAAGAAGGGTGATCCAACTGAATGTGGAAATTTTCGAACAATATCATTGATATCACATGAAAGCAAACTACTGCTGAAGATCATTAAAAAGTGGCTGGAATAGTACATAGATAAGGAATTGCCAGAAGTTCAAGTGGAATATTGAAGAGGCCGTGGCACCAGGGATATCATTGCTGATGTCAGACAGATTCTGGCTTAAAGTAAGGAATATCAGAAGAAAGTCTATTTGTGTGTGGATCATGACAAGTTGCGGCTGACATTGAGAAGATGGGAATCCCAGAGCACTTGATTGTGCTCATGAGGAATCTATACCTGGATCAGGAGGCTGTGGTGTGAATGGAAGAGGGGAGCACTGCATGGTTTGAAATTGGGAAGAGAGTGCATCTGTTCAGTCTATATGCTGAACAAATTATCTGAGAAGCTGGACTCTATAAAGAGAAATGTGGCATCAGGATTGGAGGGAGACTCATCAATAACCTGCTTTAAGGTGACACAACCTTATTTGCTGAAAGTGAGGAGGACTTGAAACATTTACTGAAGAAGATCAAGGAATGCAGTCTTCAGTATGGATTGTCTCAATATCAAGAAAACAAATATTCTTATCACTGGACCAATAGGCAGCGTCATGATGGATGGAGAGGAGATTGAAACTGTCAACAGTTTCCTCTTGCTTGGATCCACAGTTAACACCGTTGGTACAAGAAGTCATGAAATAAGGAGACACTTTGTATTGGGAAAGTCTGTAGTTAGAGACCTTTCCAAATTATTGAGAAGTAGTGATGTTAGTTTAGGACTAAGGTGTGTCCGATTCAGACCATAGTCTTTCTGATTACTGACTATGCATCCAAGTCCTGGACAGTGAATAAGGATGACAGAAAAAGAATTGACACTTTTGAGCTGTGGTGTTGGAGAAGAGAACTCAAAATCCCATGGATGGCCAAGAGAATGAATATATTTGTTTTGGAGATGGTACAGCCAGAGTGCTTTTTGGAGGCAAGAGTGTTGAGGCTTTGCCTCATATAACTTGGACATGTTGCTAGGAGGGGCTATTCCTTGGAGAGGGACATGATGTTGGGAAGTGTGGAGGGTCGGCAAAGGAGAGGAAGACCCTCAACCCAGTGAATTGACACAATGACTGCTGCAATGGGCTCTTGTGTGTCAGGAAGTGTGAGGAGGGTACAGGATAGGACTGGGTTCAGATCTTTTGTTCACAGGGTCGCTATGAGTTGTACTCAACTTAATGGCACCTAACAACAACATTGAGCAATCATGGCAGTTTAAAGACTAAAGTGCCCCTCATCTAAATCACAGTCATTTCAATTGTTTCCTGTGTATCTGAAAGTTGGATAATTAAGAAAAATGACAGAAGAAGAATCAATGTCTCTGAGTCGTAGTGTTGGAGAAGAGTACTGACCATCCTATGAACTGCCAAAAGATAAAACAGATATGTCTTGTAAAAAGTGCAACCAGAGTGCTCCTTGGAGGCAAAATGGTAAAGCTTTGTCTCACATCCTTTAAACATATTTTCAGGAGGGACAAAAGAAATCATAGGAAAGATGGAGAATCAGTGAAAGAAATAAAGACCCTCAACAAGATGGATTTGACACAGTGACTGCAACAATGGCATGAAGATGGTGCAGGAGGGGGCAAAGTTCAGATCTGTGGTTCATAGGTTGTTGTGAGTCATAGGGTGGGCACCTACCAACAACATTACTTCAAAAGAGACTGGCAAGTCCTACGTCTTAGTCTGTCTTAGTCTGGAACCTCCACTGCCACCTGTCCACCATGGATGATCCTGCTAGTATTTGAATTACTTGTTGCATAGCTTCCAGCAGCACAGCAACATGTAAGCCACCACCACACAGCAAACTTTCAGAGGAGTGGTGACTTTCATAAACATAAGCCCGTGCAATATTTTCCTTTTGTGTCTGACCTATTTTACTTAGTAGTATTTTGCTTTGTCATTCCGTGCTGCCTTTTGGAATCTTCTGTTCAGCTCTTTAGTGTCTTGGATTCTTCCTTGTGCTTTGGCTTCTCTAC
>NW_006399962.1:4377015-4381364 GCF_000299155.1 Elephantulus edwardii | reverse complement strand
GCAGGAGGGGAAGACCCTCTATGAGGTGGATTGATTCAGTGACTGGGGTAATTGGGATGGGTGTGTCAGAGGCAATGCGATTGGCCCAGGATAGAGCAGGGTTTAGGGCTGTTGTACATAGGGTCGCTATGAGCTGCAAACGACTCGACGGCACATAACAACAACAACATGTTACTTAACATAATACTTTGAAGGTTCATTCATGTTGTGGCATGTATAAAAACAATACACTAATTTCATTTGTTTAATATTGTTTTGTTGAGAACACTAGTAGAAAAACATTATCAGTTTAATAATTTGTATACACCTTTGAACTGTGGTGTTGGAGAAGAGCACTGAACATCCCATGAGTGACCAAGAAAATTAATAGTACTTGTGGCATCTAACAAACAACAACAACACATGTAAAATTCAATGATGTTGATTACATTCTTTCAGTTGTACAATTTTCTTTCCTGAATTGTTCCTCACATATTAACATAAAATTACTATCTCTAGAAATTTGATTATGTCAAGAAAATGTGTCAGGATTGGAGGAAGACTCATCAATAACCTGACTTATGCAGATGACACAACCTTGCTTGCAGGAAGTAAAGAGGACTTGAAACATTTGCTGCAAAAGATCAAAGACTACAGCCTTCGATATGGATTACAACTAATCATTAAGAAAAGAAAATTCCTCACCAGGGGCCAATAGACAACATCATGACAGATGAAGAAAAAAATTAAAGTTTTCAACAATTTACTTAGAACCACAGTCAACAATTAAATATTACAATGGTAATAGAAGCCAAGAAATCAAAAGATATGTTGCAGTGAGTCAAGCTACTGTCACACACATTTCCCAAGTGCTAAAGAGGAATGATGATGAAAGATTGATGTCTTTGAGTTGTGGTATTGGAGAAGAGTGCTGAGTGTCCTGTGGTCTACCAAAAGAACAAACATATGTCTTGGAGAAGGAGCAGCCAGAGTGCTCCTTGGAGGCAAGAATGGTGAAGCTTCGTCTCACAGACTTTGGGCATGTTAGGAGAGACTATTCCTTGGAAAAAGATATCATGCTTGAAAAGGTGGAGGGTCAGAGGCAAGGAAGACCCTTAAAAAGCTGGACTTACACAGTGGTTTTTGCAATAGGACCAAGTATATCAGAAATTAAAAGGATGGCACGGGGTCAGATCTGTTATTCTTAGGTTCACTATGAGTTGTACTCAATTTGGTGACACTTAAGAACAACAACAAAGGCCAATCATGTCAGTGTAAAGATTAAGGTGTGCCTGATCCAACCTATGATCTTTTAATTGTTTCCTATGCATCTGTAAGTTGGACAATAACTAGAAATGATATAAAAATAATCAATGCCTTTCCATTTTGTTGGAGAAGAGTACTCACTATCCATCGCACGGACTGCCAAAAGAACTCATGAGTCTGTTTTGGAGGAAGTACAGCCAAGGTGCTCCTTAGAGGCAAGAATGATGAAATTTTATCTCACATATTTGGACATGTTGTCAGGAGGGGCTAGTCCTAGGAAAAAGACAGTGTGCTGGGAAAAGTGGAGGGTCAGTGAAAGAGAGGAAGACACTCAACCAGATGGATTGACATGGTGACTAACAGTGGGTTCGAACATATCAGATAGGGAAGATGACATAGGATAGAACAAAGTTGAAATTTACTAATCATACAGCTGTAGTTGACTTGATGACACATCACGTGTTAAAGTATTAGCACATTAAGAAATTTTTCCGGGATGATCTGGATCAATTTTTCCAAACTGTTGTACTACTCCATTGTCTCTAATGTCAATTATTCCTTCTCCTCTGTCTTCTTGTTTCTGTCTATGTCTTTGAGCTCTGCAATTCATTGGAAAATGAAAAATCATCAGGGAAATGGCATATATGGTTGTAGAGGTTGTTGTTGTTGCTGTTGTCATGTGCCGTCAAGTTGCCTGTGACCCATAGTGACCCTCTAAAGCCTGCCCTGTCCTGAGCCAGTTTCACTGACTTAAACACCTACCCCCACTACCCCAGTTACCGTACCATATCAATACATCTTATCTGGGATCTTCCTCTCCTACTCTGTCCTTCCACCCTTCCTAACATGATGTCCTCCTCCAAGGACCGGTCTCTCCTGGCCACACACCCAAAGTATATGAGAAAGAGCATCAAAATCCTAGCCTCCAAGGAGAAACTTCATTTTACCCTCTCCAAGGCAGACTTATTTGTTTTCTTGGCGGTCCACAGTATGTTCAAGACTCTTCTCTAGCACCAAAATGTGAAGGCATCAATTCTTCTTCTGTTAGCTTTAGTTGTTGTCTAGCTCTCTGATGCATCGCAAGTAATTGTGAAGACAATGGCCTTGATTAGGTGCAGCTTAGTCTCTAGACTGACTTCATTGTTTCTCAGCATTCTGGAGAAGTCCAGGACAGCAGATTTTCCCAACACAATTTGTCTTTTGATTTCCTGGCTGATGGTGTTAAGAGTGTTAATTGTGGAGCTGAGCAAGCTATAATTTTTAACAACCTCAATGTCTTTATCTGTCATGGTGCTGCCATTTGGCCCAGTGGTGGGAATCTTTGTCTTTTTGATGTTGAGCTTCAATTCATATTGAAGATTATAGTCCTTGACCTTCTACAGCAAGTGCTTCAGGTCCTCCTCAGTTTCAGCAAGCAAGGAAGACCTGTTAATACCACTACCATTCAAATTAATGCACCAAAACCAGAGCCAAGGAGTAGGAAATAGATGATTTCTACCAACTGTTGCAGTCATAAATAGAACATGTAGCCAAGATGCACTAATAATAATGGGTGACTGGAATGTGAAATTTGAGAATCAGGAAGAAGGGTCAGTATTAGGGAAACATGGACTTGGTGACAGAAATGAGACTGAACATAGAAAGATAGAATTCTGCACAATTAATAATTTATTAATTTAAAATACCTTTTATCGGCTATACACATGGATTTCACTTGATCCTGATAGTAGGTACAGGAACCAGATCGATTACATCTGTGGAAGGAATCATTGGAGAAGTTCAATATCAGCAGTGAAAACTAGGCCAGGTGCTGATCATGGAACAGATAATCAACTACTCATATGCAGGTTCAAATTAAAGATAAAAGAAGGTCAAATCATATATATCCACAGGAATGAAAATTTGATCTTGAGTCTATCCCCCCTAATTTAAAAAACAACTCAGAAACAGATTTGAGGCCTTACACTAATAATTGAAGACCAGATGGCTGTGGGAAGATATCAAGAATATCATCCACAAAGAATGAAAGAAGAAGAAAAGACCAAAATGAATGTCAGAAGAGACTCTGAATATTGTACCAGAGCACTGAGAAACCAAAGCAAAGGGAAGAAATCAAGAAGTTGTAGAGGTAACAAGTCCTAAATCCATGGATTATGTCTAAAGAGTGGCTAAGGCACATGGCTATAGAGGCTCTTGGAGCAGCCTGAGTTTAGATACTGTGTCTAGATGGGGAGAAAGGATCAAATCTTCCAAGATCATACCTCTGTATTAGATTTCAATAAAGAAACACCCCCAAGGTGTAATGATTTGGATCACATCTAATAAGATTCATCTCACCCTAATCCTACCTCCCTAACAAGACAAGTAGTTCACTTTAGAATAAGCCCTGAAGTACAAATAGAGATGCTAAACTAATTTCCATTGGGTTGAAACCTACACATAACTGATCCTCCAGCAGTTTCTGAGGCTGTAAAACAAAGGAGGAGGTTGCCTATCTTTCTCTCAAGGAATCACTGGTGAATTTCAACCACCAAAAGAGTCTAACCTATGAGTTAGCTGTGAAACATCCTACAAACTAAGCCTCAAGAACTTCCATGGTGAAGGATAAAGAGGCTAGACAAAGAAGCTCACATTTACATTGAAAAATGGAAGACTAACAGGAATTTTTCTTGATGTCATCCCAGAGTTCTTCAGGTCTTCAATCATTGATGTTTAATGTCTCAAACCTGTTCTTTAAATGATTCTTAAATTCAACTGAGATATGCTCAAGATTGTATTTTGGTTCCTGTGGACTAGTTTTAACTTTCTTCAGACTCAATTTGAACTTGTACATAACCTAGTCTGATTTTGACTGCTGATACCATCTTTCCACAGATACAGTCAAATTGTAGACCTTCTGGTGAGGGCCATGAGTATAAAGACACATTTTGTGGTTTTTCTTAAAAAGGTATTTTCTATGCCATGGTTTTTGCAATGACTTACTATGCATCAGAGAGTTGGACAATGACTAGGGAGGATAGAAGAATTGATGCCTTTGAGCTGTGGTGCTGGAGAAGAGTATTGAATGTACCCTGGACTGCCAAGAAAACAAAAAGATTCATCCT
>NW_006399962.1:4364613-4375735 GCF_000299155.1 Elephantulus edwardii | reverse complement strand
AAGTATATCAGACAAAGCTTCAGAATCCTTGACTCCAAAGAGCATTCCAGCTTCACCTTCTCCCGGACAAACATGTTTGCTCTCCTAGCAGTTCATGGTATATTCAACACTCGTCTTTAGCACCACAGCTCAAAGGCATCAATTATCTTTCTATCAACCCTATTCACTGTCCAACTCTCTGATGCATAGCACGTAATTGCAAAGACTATAGCCCGGGTCAGACCCACCTTAGTCTCCAGTCTGACGTCATTGTTCTTCAGTACTCTTGAGAGGTCCCTCACAGCAGACTCTTCCAATGCAATATTTCCCTGGTCTGTCCCTCTGCCTGTTTCTCTCTCTGCAGACCAAGGAATCCCGCCTGGGAGACCCCTTAATAAAGCTTCTTTAGCTTCCTTTCTTTGTCTGGTCCTTGGCCTTACGTCCAGTGTGAAGACCTAACAACTATAGCAATGGCTTCAACTATGTCAGAGATGATGAGAATGGTACAATATAAGGCAATGTTCAGATCCACTGTTCATAGAGTCACTAAGAGTTGTATTTGATTTGAGGGTACTGAACAAGAACAGCAACTTGATCTGAAAGAACAGAATATGATCCTGGAATTTCCAAGGCTGTGTATTTTTACTGAAGTAGATTGCTTCCTCTTTCGGCGGGGATGGGAGGTGGGGCAGACGGGGTCAGGCTCAAACCTCAGACCTCTCAGCAGCTGAGTGATTTAATCAGTGTGCCACCTGAGCACCTTCTGACATTCTTGACTCCCTCTTAGTTGAAAGACAATTGTGATGGCGGCCTAGCGGCAAGAAGCTGCACTGCAATCCCAGAGGTCTGTGGTTCGAATCCACCAGATGCTCTGCTGGAGAAGGAGGGACAACCCCCTCCTGTACCAGTCAAATCTGATTTGACGGTACATGCACACAAAATAATAAGTTAAAATTAAAAAAATTTAAAAAAGAAAGACAACTATGATTATATGACCCTGAGAAATCTGAATAATCCAGGATAATTATTTTATGATCCTTAAGTAAATCACATTTACAAAGTCCCTATTGCCATGTTTCAAGACTTCAGTGCTAAAACCACACTATAAAACAGCCAAAGTGATGTAGGGAATTGGAACCCTGTACATTGCTCCTGGAAGAGTGTATAAAGAGTGAAGGGTGGCATAAGAATGACCAAGCCTGACCCCCACAAATGCCACAAGAGGAACACGTCCCTGTCATCAACATCCCCAAAACAAAACAAATTTCCATGAGGTCAGACACGTCTCTCACATTTCTACACCTATTTCTACTAATTTCAACTGGTCTCTTTGGTCCAAAATCCACTGCAATAGCTACCCAGAACCATACTCACACATATGAGGTTAATTAGGGAAGTTGACAGGTTACAACTAAGACAGGCAACAGTCTACATGATTTCTCAGTCAGGACAGCTTCTGAAGTGTACTCGCAGGCCCTTCAGTCTTTTTTTTTTCTTCATATTTTTACAGTATTTATTTATTCATGATTACAGTATTAAAACTGTGCTATTTTTATAGGGTTTCTATAATTTAAAATTTTTTTTCTTTTGTGTTTTTTTTTAGGCCCTTCAGTCTTTAGTCTTTTGGCTTTAGGCTAGTATTACAAAGATCTTAGTCCTGTCAATTAAGGCACCGCCCCCCAAGTTCTCCAGCAAACTTGGGCGAAGACGTCTGGCTCTGGATCCTTTGAGGCAGCAGTCCCAGGTCAGCTCTGTCTCATATTGGGTTTCTGGTTCTCCACTGCAGCTGCTTGTGTTCTTCTGTAGGCCCAGGGCTGAGCAGTGCAGGGATCTCTGGCCTTAAAGGACATGCACTGTTTCTCTGCTTTTTCTTTCTTGCTAGTAGTGAGATTCTCAAATTTCTGTGACTGAATGCTCAAATTAAATGTAAAGGAAGAGCAAAACTAGCCAGTCCTTTTCTGGATCTTAACACATCCTATTTGCATGTTCCTGCCCAGTCATGTGGCTAAGTCAAAGGCAATGGCCAATAAAGTAATTTTAAACAATAGAATCACACCACAGAATGAAAAATGGCTTGTTCTTCTTGTTATGTTAGGTGCCATCAAGTCGAGTATGGCTCATAGTGACCCTATGAATATTTGAAACTTGTTCTATTCTGTGCCATCCTCACACTTTCTTTTCTTTTTTTTAAAATAAAGAACTCTTTTCTTTTATTCATTTTAATGAAAGTTTATAGAGACTTTGGATTCCCATTTATTCGCTGTTGCGGTCCTCACACTGTCTGACACACAAAAGCCCATTGAAGCAGTTACCATATCAATCCACCTGGTTGAGAATCTTCCTCTCCTTCGCTGACCCTCTACACTTCCCAGAATCAGGTCCTTCTCCAAAGACCTATTATAAACATGCTCAAAGTATGTGAGGTGAAACCTCATCATTCCTGCCTCCAGCTAAACATAGAATTTCTCTGCTACTTTTTTTTTGTTAGATGTCATCAAGTTGGCTTCTACTCATTGACACCCCTATGTACAAAAGAGTGACACACTCCCTGGTTTGTTCCATTGTCAAAATTAATGCTGTGCTTGAGGTTGTAACTACAGCCATTGCATCAGTCCACCTCACTGAAGGTTTGCCTCTTTTTTGCTAGCTCTCTACCAGAAAGCTCTGGTGGATTAGTAGGAGTTGAGCTACCATACCAATTCAAAGCCAAAGGCAGGCAGTTTGAATCTATCACTTGCTCTGTGAGAGAAAGAGGTGCAATCTCCTCCCTTAGGACAGATTGCCTCTGAAAACCTGCTGGAGGGTCAGCTATGATTTGGTTTCAATTCGATGGTACACAACAACTATTTTACCAACCAATGATTTCTTTCTCCAGAGCCTTCTGACAACATATGCAAAGTATACAAAGTGAAGTCTCACCATCTTCTCTTCAAAGGAGAATTCTTGCTGTACTTCTTCCATGACAGATTTTTTTTTTGGTGTATATTCTTTTTGGTATATTCAATATTCTTTGTCAACACCACAATGCAAAAGCAGTTATTCAGTATTTCTTATTCATTGTCCAGCTTTTGAATGTGTATGTTATTGCTATTATGTACCATTCAGAATTACTTGTTATGCTTCAGAAAGCTGGACAGTGACTAAGGATGACAGAAGAAGAATTGATGCCTTTGACTTGTGGTGCTGGAGAAGAGTCTTGAACATACCTTGGACTGCCAAGAAAACAAATTGGTCTGTCTTGGAGAAGGTGAAACCAAGTCTCTCCTTGAAGACTAGGATTTTGAAGCTCTGCCTCACTTACTTTGGGCACATGACCAGAACAGATCAGTCCTTGGAAAGGGACATCATGTTCGGAAGGGTGGATGGACAGCGCAGGAGAGGGAGACCCCGGATGAGATGGATTAATACAGTAACTGGGGCGATGGGGATTGGTGTGTCAGAATTAGTGAGACTGGCTCAGGACAGGGAAGAGTTCAGAGCTGCTGTACACAGGGTCGCTATGCATCGCAGGGGACTCAACCAATATCATTCTATGACAGGTTTGGAAGCAAGAGTGGCATTCACTTCCTAAACAACTTGCCTCCAGAAACTCTATGAACTTTGATAAATGTCGATAGTTGTACAGGGGCTTCAGGTCTTTTGTTCGAAGGCAATCAAAAATAACAACAGTCAGAGTTATAGCTGACCTTCCAGTGGGATTTCAGAGACAGTAAATCACAGAAGAGGAGACTGTCCATCTTTCTCCTATGGAACTACATGCTTTTGGGCTGGCAGCACAATTTCTAACCAGAGCCACCAGAGCTCCCTAGAGGAATATGAGGTAACTGAAAAGAATATGGGTTGGGTCAGGGACATCTTCGTCCCTAAAGTGACAACTTGGCTCTTTAATGTGTTAAAGAGACCCTTTGCAGCAGTTTGCCCAGTTTGCCCAGTATAATAAGTCATTTAATCTTTTTCCTTTCTCTAAAGCTTTATTTCAAAGTCATTCACCCCTCTGTAATAAGGTATGCAGTTCCTGTCAGATAAGGACTTTAAGAAGACCTATTATTAACACCCAAAACTTAAATTTCTCCTTTCAGAACACACTGAACTCCCAATACTTGTAAAAGTACTTTTCCCATCAATCTTTAAATCTGAATATTACTCATTAACTAATCTATATTGTTGTTTTTGTAGTTATGTGCTGTCAAGTTGCTTGCATCTCATAGTGACCTTATATACAGCAGCTCTGGACCCTGCTCTATCCTGAGCTAATTTCATCATCTCCAACACAACCACTCCCATTACCCCAGTCATTGAGTCAATCCATCTCATTGAAGATCTTCTCTTGCACTGTCTATCCACCCTCAAGTATGAAGGATGTCTCTCTTCAAGGATTGGTCCCTCCTTGCAACATGCCCAATGTATGTCAGTGCTGCAGAATCCTTGCCTCCAAGGAACAGCCTGATTTCACCCTCTCCAGGATGAACCTCTTTGTTCACTTAGCAGTCAATTCTTTTTCTATCATCCCTAGTCATTGTCCAGCTTTCTGACACATAGCAAGTAATTGTGAAGACCATGGCCTGGACCAGGCACATCTTAGTCTCCAGGCTGATATCGTTGCTCTTCAGTGCTCTGGAGAGTTCCCTGACAGCAGATTTTTCCAAAGCAATTCATCCTTTTATTTCCTGTCTGCTGGCACCAAGAGTGTTGATTGTTGAGCCAAATAATTAACAGGCTGTGCCAAGAAATCTGGAGGACAAGAACTTGGTCAAACTGACTGGAAGAGACCCATTTAACAAATTATGACTGTACAAATAAAAATACTACTAGTTAATATTAGACAAGAGTATTTTACAAACACTACATACTACCTTTCAATTTTAAATGTTATATTTCATATTTGTATAATATTTAGCTGATCCTACAGCAAGTTCCGGAGCTTGTAAACTGCACAAGATGAAATTGTTCATCTTTCTCCCTCGTAGCTGCTGGTGTATTTGAACTGTCAGAGAGGCATTGCCTTTGAATTAGCAGCACAACTCCTTATAGATTATACTAACAAATAACAGAAACAATCCTGAATTTAATAATAGAGAATGTAAAAAAACTTAATTCTGTACATTAGTCCCAACTACATCTATTTTATAATTGGTGAGGCTCATGACATATGCGGCACCAAAAAGAGCTATGATACTACCTAGTGGTCTTTTTCATCACAGGCAACAGTGGGGGTTTCTTGTGTTGGGCTTTTTTTTTTTACCAAAAAAAAAGGTGAAAGAAAGTCTATGAAAAAGGCTTTATAAATTTCACTTCTAGACCTTGACAGAGAGTATTCTTTTTGGCATGGCAGACTGTAAAAATTCAGATTTTTTTTACCTTTTTGTTTTTATTGGACAGATAAAAACTAAAAAAATATAAAGAGGATGAAAAGAAGAACATGTATACCATAAATTTAGATTGTTATTCTGTAGGTTGAATTTTGTAACAATTGAAGCATCAGAAGTAACTCCGAGCATTTTTTATGGAACGCTGGCTTGCCCGGCAGATGACATCCAGCTGCACCCAGCCTGGCTCATTACTCACTAGTCTCCATACCACCAGTCTGCATCATGCACAGTAACAGTAACCACCCAGGAGCACCACAGTCTGCAGGATCCTGGCCCATCGCTCACCATTTTCTGCAAAACCAGCCTGCATACCTAGGGTCATGAAGCACCAAACTGCTGTCTGTAGTGGTTATGCCATTTTACTTTAGTACCAGCCATACATAAGAACTAGGCTTCGTTGTCTGACTCCTCAGCCTGTGTGCGTCCTACTGCCGTCTCTTCACCTCCACATCCGAATACACAGAGAATACAGGTAACCACAAGGCAGGCGACTAACGGAAGCAAAGTAATGGCTCCTGTGAACAGAGATAATGGCGCTCTGTAGGGAGAGAAGCTCTGTCCGAATCAGAGGCAGGAAGACCAACCGAAACAGACAGAGAAAAGAGCGAAACAAGGACCCACAAACTGAAGAGGCACCTCAACACCCACAAACCCTGGTCCACAGGGAGCTGCACTGCTGACCCAAAGAAGGTTCTGATCCCCCAGAGAGAGAAAGCCTCTGAAAACCCAATACAGGGTAAGCTATCAACAAACAAACAAAAAAGTAACAACTCACAATGCCCTGCCACTATCTTATGCCCTTTTTTGCTGTAAATAAAAAACACAGGCAGAAAAGGAATTAGTTTGTCCTTCAAAGTAAGGTACAAATAAGGATTGCAACAACAAACTTCCTCATAGATAGCTCCAACAATATCTCAGTGTTGTTCATCATAGGCCGCCTGGACTTCATTTGTGAGCAGGCCAGAAATGTAAAATGGACTACATTTTCTCTAACTAGAAGTCTTTCTCAGTTTTTGCTTCTCTCTGTTCATAGAGGTCATTCCAGTAACTTTCAGTCACCACCAAGCTGGATTTAAATCAATACTTTATTTTCCAGAACAAGTTTATCTTCTAACTTTTCATTCTCTTTAAGATTTATAAAGTTTTTAAAAAGAGCACATTTCAAACAAGGTTGTTCAGATTGTAATTTGGGACCACATTTTCCTAGCTAGGAATAAATTCAAAGTGTTACAAATTCTGTGTTTAAAAAAATATTGGAGATGAATATGTCTGTTTTCTTTGGCCAGAAATATGATTCGTTCTTCTTGTTAGGTGCTGTCGACTCCAATGCAGATCAACCCTCTGTACCGCAGGTTTAAACCTCACCCTATGCTATCCCCTCCTCACTAGCTCTGCCCTGCTCAAGCCTATTGTTACAGTCACTGTGAAAACTCTTCACATCACAACTCACTGTAGTGGGTCTTCCTTTCTTTTGATGATTCTCTGCTTTTCCCAGCATGATGTCTTTTTCCAAGGACTGGGCTCTCTGATAACATGCCCATAGTAGTTGAGACAAAGTTTCACGATCTTGCCTCCAAGGAACACCCTGATTGCACATCCTCCAAGACAGGTCTGCTTGTTCTTTCAGCAGTCCATAGCATATTCAGTCCTCTTCATCACAGTTCAAAGGCATCAACTCTGTCTATTTTATTCATTGTCCAATTTTTCACATGGATACAATCCAATTGAAAATACTATGGCTTGGGTCAGTCACACCTTAGTCTGACATCTTTGCTCTTTAACACTTCAAAGAGCTTCTTAGCAAATTTTCTCCCCAGGGCCAGTTAATTGGTAGGTTGGAACTTCCAAGCATTTGGTTAGCAGGGCTCCTCGAATGTGATTAGTGGTTACCATACTGAATCATACAGATATTTTTAAAAGGTGCTGTCCATCATATGTTTATGTAATTTAGAAATCTGATTCCTATAAAAACAAGACAGATCTTGACTCATTTGTAAGCCAAGTGAACTATTGCAACCAGGTAGTAGCTCCAATTGCTGCACTTTGCCATATGTAGAATCATTACTACCACAGATTAACAGGACTTCAGGAACGTGGCAGGAGCCTTGGTGATGCAATGGCTAAGGGGTAGGCTGCTGAACATAGGTTGTTCAAAGTCACCAGTGGCTGTGCTGGAGAAGAGACTTACTTATCTGCTCTCATAAAGATTACACCCTAAGGAACTCTGTCGAGCAGTTCTACCCTGTTCTATAGAGTTGTTATGACATGAAATCTATTTGACTGTACACAACAGTAAGTGTGTATCCATTGATACATCCTTTTCCATCTCTATCAGAAAGAAGGACAAGAAATAGTCCACATTTACTTGGAATAGTTAACAACATTTACCGTCTTGCCCCATGGCCAAGTTAATTTTCCTGTTTTCTGTCAGGAGGCAGAAATTGCTGAAAGAAACTTGAACAAGCTGGGCAATCCTCAGGATATCATAACATTTATATTGATAACATCAAGCAAATTGAACTGGTTGAGCAGGAAGTGAGAAGTACACAAAATGCCTTAGTAAGACACTTGGTTTCAGAGGGTGAGATATAAACATTACTTCAGAGTTTTCTTTAGGATTAACAGAATCCTTGTGACAACTCTGAAACCCATCGCCTACTTCTGTTGAATTCTGCCTCCTTCCTTTACTCCTACAGACTTTGATAACAAGAACATTCATTAAAGATAAATTTCTTGCACTGTAATTTTGCACTCAGAATAAGTTTTCCTGGAACTCAATCTGTGACCAAAGGAAAGTTTTAACCAGGCAAAAAGAAACAAAAAGTTAGGTGCTGAGCACTTAACTATTATGCTATCAGGACTCTTAACCACAGATATAGAGACAAGGACTTGTGATACGTGCTTTTGGAGGAGCTCTGGTAGCCTAGTGTTAAAGAGCTATACTGTCCACCTAAAAGGCACGTGATTCACATCTACTGCTGCTCTGAGGGAGAAGTCCTGCAATGTCCTTCCCAGTGATTTATAGTCCCTGAAAACCTGCTCGAGGGTCGGTTCTAACTCAATGGTACACAATAACAACTACATTTAATCGATATGGAACTCTGGTGGTCTAATCTGTAGGGATTTGCACTACTAACCCAAAGGCCTCTCTGGTGGTTTGAATCCACAAGCAACTACACTGGGGAAAGATAGGTAATCTGCTCCCATGGGATTTGCTGTTTTGGAAGCCCAATGGAGGTAAATTACAAGTTGGTTCCAATTCGATGGTAATGAGAGAGTTATTCAATCCATAACTGAATTGACCGTATGAATTTATACCTTTTCAATCTACATGCAGAATAGATGAAGAATGTGGCATCAGGATTAGAAGAAGGCTCACCAACAACCTGCCTTATGCAGGTAACACAACCTTGCTTCTGGAACTGAGGAGGACTTGAAGCTTTTGCTTCAAGGACTGCAGTCTTCCATATGGACTGTCTCTTAACATCAAGAAAACAAAAATTCTCACCACCAGGCTAATTGACAACATGATAGATGGAGAAAAGATTGAGGTTGTTAACAATTTCAACCTCTCTGGATCCATAATCAACACTCTTGGTACCAGCAGTCAGGAAAGCAAAAGGTGAGTTGCTTTAGGCAAGTTTGCTGTCAGGGACCTTTCCAGGGTGCTAAAGAGCAATGATGTCAGTCTAAAGAATAAGATATGCCTGGCCCAGGCCATGGTCACCACATTTACTTGCTATGTATCTGAGAACTAGACAATGACTAAAGATGACAGAAGAAAAAATTATATCTTTGAGTTGTGGTGTTGGAGAAAAGTGTTGAATATATCTTGGACTGCCAAGAGAACAAACAAGTCTGTCCTGGAGAGGGTAAAACCAGATTGCTCCTGGGAAGCAAAGATTTTGGAACTCTGCCTCATATATTTTGGATATGTTTCCAGAAGGGACCAATCCTTGGAGAAGGATATGCTTGGAAAGGTAGAGGGTCAGCTCAGAAGAGGAAGACCCTGGATGAGATGGATTGACTCAGTGATTGTGGCAATGGGGGTAGGTGTGTCAGAGATTGGTTCAGGGCCATTGTTTATAGTGTTGCTATGAGACATAGTCAACTTGACAGCACATAACAAAAACAACAATCAACAATTCCAACTCAATGATTTATATGTCTATCTGTATGTCAATATCATTAGTTTTGTAAGTCTTGAGATCAGGTATTGCAAGTTCTCTGACATTGTTCCTTTTCCCCCAGTTATTTAAGATATTCTAGATTCTTGCTTTATAGTAATGTTAATCTTATATTTACACCTCTACTCCACATAAGGCTTAATTTTTATAACAGTTCTAATTTTACAGGAAATTCATCAGGTAATATAGACAGTACCCACATATTCCCTCTACCTCAAAATTTCCATTACTATTAACATCTTTTTTTTTAACATCTTACACTAGTTTAGTATAGATTACAGTAAAGCATATATTGTGAAAAGACAATATATTACTTCAATTGCCATTAAATTGAAACCAAATGAGTCATAGTTGATACCCCAGTAGATTTTCAGAGGTCCACCCACAATCAAAACACTTAGCACTAGAAGTAAAGAAAACAAAAGATGAGTTGCACTGGGAAAGTCAGCTGTCAGGGACCTTTCTAGAGTACTGAAGAGCAACAATGCCAGTCTGGAGTCTAAGGTGTGCTTGATCCAGGCCATGGTCTTCACAATTATTTGCTACTCATCAGAGAAATAACTAAGGATGATAGAAGAAGGATCCATGCCTTTGAGCTGTGGTGCTGGAGAAAAGTCTGGAACATACTGTGAACTGCCAGGAGAACAAACAGGTCTGTCCTAGAGATGATGAAACCAGACTGCTCCTTGCAGGCTAAGGTCTTGAAGCTCTATTTCACATATTTTCGGCACATGGCCAGAAGGGACCAATCCTTAGAGAAGAGCATCATGCTTTGAAGGGTGGAGAGACAGCGCAGAAGTGGAAGACCCCGGATAAGATGCATTGACTCAGTGATTAGAGAAATGGGATTAGATCTGTCAGAGATGTTAAGATTGATTTAGGTTAGGGTACAGTTCAGAACTAATGTACATAAGGTTGCTGTGAGTCACAGACAACTCAATGACACACTCAAAGAAACCACCATAAATTTCACAGGAGGAGATGGCCTATCTTTCTCCCACAGAGACATTGGTGGATTCGAATCGCGAAAGGCACTGTTTTTGAGTTAGCAGCACAACTGCCTACAGACAACACTACCATCACACAAATGGATGTTGTTAGGTACCATTGAACTGAGTATGATCCATAACAACCCTATGAACAACAGATCTGAACCCTCTCCCATCCTGTGCCATGCTCACATTTCCTAACACACTAGAGTCCACAACGGCAATCACCATGTCAGTCCACCCCCTTCTCCGACCCTCTGCCTTTCTAAGCATTATGTCCTTTGGCAAAACACAGCCCCTCTTTGTAACAAGCCCAAAGTATGTGAGGCAAAGCTTTTTCATCTTTGCCTCCAAAAAGCACTCTGGCTGCACTTGAATGGCCAGTACTCACCACAGCTCAAAGGCATTCATTCTTCCTGTCACTCTTACTCATTATCCAGATCGCAGATGAATAAAAATAGATGTTGTTGCTGTTATGTGCCATCAAGTCACTTGTTTTTTTTTAATTAAATTTTATTAGTTTTAATGAACATTTACAGAGATTTTGGGTTTTCATTCATTCATTGTTGCACTGTTTTCTCCACCCTCATCCCCAGTT
>NW_006399962.1:4349182-4364513 GCF_000299155.1 Elephantulus edwardii | reverse complement strand
CCATGTCTGTTTTAATTGTCCAGTTGCCACAGTGCTTGTCAAAGCCAGTTCTGATTAATCTCCTTTGTCAGTGTGTCCCTGCATCAAGTCACTTGTGACTCCTAGTGATCCTAATGTACAATAATAGCTCTGGACCCCTGCTCTATCCTGTGACAATCTTATTGCCTTGGACACACCTATCTCCATTACCTGAGTCACAGAATCAATTCATCTCATCGAAGATCTTCCTCTCTTATACAGTTCCTCCACCCTCCCAAGCATAAATGTTTCTTTTCAAGGACTGGTCCTTCCTTGCAACATGCCCTAAGTATGTCAGATGAAGCTTCAGAATCCTTGCCTCCAAGGAGCAGCCTGGTTTCACTCTCTCTTGGATGAACTTGTTTGTTCTCCTAGCAGTCCATGGTACATTCAATACTCTTTTCCAGCACCACAGCTCAAAGGCATCAAATCTCCTTCTATCATCCCTAGTCCGGCTTCTGACATCATAATTCTAGAATCATTGGTTTCCAAGTTAAAGTCCAAGACTTTATCTTTTTCTTACTTGCTGGACTCAAGCAAGCTAGATAATTATTATCTATTTTAGCTGCCTGAAGACTCATCAAAAAACTAGGGAAATTTGGATATAAGATTAAAATGTTGGCGAGCTCTGGTGGCCTAGTGGCAGGAAACTGCACTGCAATCCCAGAGGTGCACGGTTCAAATCCACCAGATGCTCTGCTGAAGAAGGAGGAACAATCGCCTCCTGTACCAGTCAGATCCGATTTGACGGTACACATGTAAAAAAAAAAAAAAAAAGACTAAAATGTTAACAATTTTCAGAGAATTTCCAAGAAGCATTCAAGCATTCTATTTTTTATAAACTTTACCAGGGTATCATTTTATTCTTTGTTTTAAAATTATTTACAATGTCTTAATTAACATCTTATTGTGTACTGCCTTTCCCTTCACTCAGTTTACCTCTTTGCCAATTTTACTCTCCTCTCCCTCCACTCTTATCCCTGTAATCCCTCCAAGATTGATTCTATTTGTGTGTAAACCTTCCTTTAGCATTTTTAAAGTTTACCTATTTGGTTTTTTATTATTTTTTGTGGGTATGTACCTTCAGATTAGATCTGACGGTACAGAAGGAAATTGTCCCTCCTCCAGCAGAGCTTCTGGTGGACTTGAACCACTCATCTCTGGGATTGCAATGTAGCTTCTTGCCACTAGGCCACCAGAGCTCACCAGCTTTTTATAATAGAGGTTTTGTACCAGAATTATCCTTTTTGTGACTGGCTTATGTTGAGGGAAGCCGAATATCAAATTTAATAATAGTAGAACAAATGCTGGAAATGAGGGAAGCTTGATACAAACTGAAGGACACCTTGTGACACTGGGGCATTCCCTAGGAGTCAACATTGTTCTTAGTTTGTATCAACTGAATCCCTCCCTCTTGAGATTAGCATAAAGAGGAACTTGGCCTTATCTGTAAAAGATTTCACCATTATCCTTTGTTTTGTACTTCCTTGTGATTTTACTTTTTTTAATCTTATGATTCTAAATAAATACTCAGAGAAGCATGGCTTGAGGTCTTCAGTCGAGAACTGCTGACCCCCTGTTTTATGCTCTCTGCTCTATCTCATTCCTGGCTGTTTGTCTCTTTATTAATAATTATAAAATTATTCTATTCTTTGGGACCCTCGGTCTGCAACATTATGTCACTTAGCACAATTTTTTCTAGATTCATCCATGTTCAGTATTTCACAAATTTATGATTTTTTTAAGCAATGTATGATATTCCCTTGTTTGAATTTACCATAGTTTATTTAACCTTTTATCTACTAATGGACCCTTAGGTTGTTTACAATTCATTGCCATTGTAAACATCACTACAATAAACATAGAAGTTTGTTAGTGTCTATTGCAACTTCTTATTTCTTTGGGATATAATTTTAGTGATGGGATTGGTAGGTACCTAGTATTTCTTTGTTAGGTACATACTATTTCTATTCCTGACTTTCTAAGGAGGTGCCAAACTGCTTTCCATAATGGTTGTATCATTTTACATTCCCACCAGCAGTGTATGAGTGTTTCATCTCTCTACATCCTTGCTAGCATTGATTGTTATTTTATTAATGTTACTATGACGGCCTAAGTGAGATGACATCATTGTTGTTTTGTTTTGGTTCTCTTTAATAGCTAAAGGGAATGAGGTAACTCGTGGTTGCTGTGATGCTAAACACTGTGACACTGATGTGTCAAATGCGATAATGGTTACACATGGTAGACAGTGTTTGGTGGAGCTCCTAGATTAAAAGGCTTGGAGGCAGGAGTGGCATCCACTTCTGAAATAGCTTGCCTCTGGAAGATCTATGAACTTGGGAGAAACAATGAAAGTTAAACTAGTGCTCAGGTTTTTCGTTCATAGGGTCGCTTTGAGTTGTCTACAACCCGATGGCACCTAACAACAACAACAATAACTAAAGGGAGCTCTAGTGGCCTACTAGAAAGAAACTACACTGTAATCCCAAAGGCACACAGTTCAAGGCCACCAGCTGCTCTGTGGGAGAAGGATGGGAAACCACCAGTGCGATTAGATTAACTGCCTCTGAAAACCTGCCGGAAGGTCAGCCATGGGCCAGTTTCAACTCTATGGTATACAACACAACAACTATAATTAATGTTGCCTTTGACCTGTGATGTTGGAGAAGAGTACTGAAAATCCCACAGACTGCCAAAAGAACAAATAAATATGTTTTGTACAAAGTGCAGCCAGAGTGCTCCTCGAAGGTAAAGATGATGAAGCGTCACCTCACATATTTCAGGTATGTTGCCAGGAGACGCTATTCCTTGGAAAGGGACTATGTGCATGTTATTAGGAGAAGCCAGTCCTAGGAAAAAGACCACATGTTGGAAAACGTATTGGGTCCATGAAATAGAGGAAGACCCTCACCAAGACAGATTGACACCATGACTGTAAAAAGAGGGCAAGGTTTAAATCTGTTATAAATGAATCACGATGAGTTGTAGTTGACTTGATGGCATCTAACAAAACTAACAATAACTACTGAGGGAGCTCTAGAGGTGCAGTCCAGAGAGAGCGGGGCTGCTAACCTCAGGTTGTGTCTCCCTCGTGGCTCCACAGCTGCTCTGTGGGAAGAAAGATGAGCAGTCTCCTCCCATGTGATTTACAGCCTCAGAAGCTTATTGGGGAGTCAGCTATGAATTGGCAGTGAGTTTGTTTGCCCTCTGAATGCCTTTTTTGGTGAAGTGTCTATTCATGTCCTCTGCCCATTTTGTAGTTGAGCTCTTTTTCTTTTTCTTGCTGGTGTTGGAGCTTTCTGTAAATTTGAGAGATGACTCCTTTGCCAGATGTGTTATTCTCAAATATTTTTTCCCATCTCTACGTTCTCTTTTTACACTTGTGAATAAGTCTTTTGATTCACATAAGGATTTATTTTTAGGAAGTCTCAAACTTCAGTTTTTCCTCTACTGATTGGGCAGTTTTAGTTCTATTTTGTAATCTATGTATGTCATTGATATTGGTCCTAAATTCTCCCAGTTTTCATTTTGATGATCCATTTAGTTTGGGATTTTACAGCTAAGTTCTTGTACCAACCTGAGTTAGTATTTGTATATGGTGTAAAGAACAAGCCTAGTTTCCATTTACTGAAACTAAATAGCCAGTTTTGACTGCACTGTTTGTTAAAGAAGCCAACTTCCAGAAGAGGCTGAACTCCAGGGCGGCTGTGGGTGGCTGCAGGCGGCCCTGCTCTGCGTCAATGTGGTGCCATCAAGAGCACTTCCTCAAGAACGCTGGCTGAGGACCAGACCAGGGACTGGTGGATTCAGAGAGGAGCCAGGAATTAAGTTTCACTTAATGAATCTTAATTGATCTGTTAGGAGAACTATGTTAATTGAACTGTGATGAGAGAGTGGCATTGATAATAGTAAACTCAACTGTAATCCTATTACCTTTATTCTTTGGATGAGGACCAAACAAGGAAATGGAAATTCCAAAGAAGAAGGTGCCAGAAGAAGTTACTGCTTCAAGATTATTGAAAAATAGATATCTTAGCTGACCAACCTTGCACTTGACAAAAATGTAAAGCTGACAATAAAATAAGGAATCTTATTTTAAAAATAAAGAAGCTGACAATCTCCCATTCAGTGGATTTCATCTGTCAGAGATCAGTTAATTGTCCAAATGTGGATGGGTTTCTCAGTTCTATCCCACTTGTCTATGTAACTATTGCTGCAGCAATGCCAAACTGTTGTGATTATCTTGGCTGTGGTTTTGAGATCAGGAACTCTATGGCCTCCTACTTTGCTTTTCTACTTCAGTACTTTTTTTTCTCTCTCTCTTTATGGGAAGCAAAAGAAGAGAATAGGATGGGGTCCCCACTCCTGGGGACCTTACAAACTCTAGAGAGACATGAGGCATCCCCCTGGGCATCTCTTCGTGCTTTTCTGTGATGCCAGCTACACTGTGGCTCTCACGGGAAGATCCATCTCCCCTTACCTGTAGCACCAGTACAGATGATCTCCTATTTCTGTGCCCAGATAGCCACACGTGGTGTTCTACTGAGTCTATCTGTATTTGACTTAACCTTTAGCCCCGAGCGCCTATTAATTTAGTTCCTCTGAGAAGTTGGAATAGATACAAAGTTAGGGAACTCAAGAAAGCAATTTTTCATAATCCCTAAACAAGCAAGAAAGCAATCAAGACTCAGTGTGTTCAGGCAGCGGGGTGAGCAGAGCAGTGAATAGGATGCATGGTGGGCTTGGGAGGCAGCCTTGACCTAGTGGCCTTGGGGGCCTCTACGGCAGCTGTTGCCCATCGCAGCCGCAGCCTTGAACTCCAGTGTGGAGAACCTGCCGCTACACATCATTCTGCCTCGTGAACACAGAGGTGACCACGCTGACTGCCAACCCCGTATGGCATCAAAGTCTTCCCCAAGAAGGAGGACCTCACCAAAGTTCAGGTCACCATTAAGCCCCCCCACACACCGCACCCCGGGGCTGGAGGCCCCTTCCACATGTAACTCCTGCAGGAGAAGGACTTTCTCACCTCTCCCTACCCCTAAAGGGCTCATTGCTAACCAAAATCTTCCACTCAACGGACCGACTGACCGTGGTCACCAAGGGTGAGGTCTGTCAGTGTGCTCAAGAGGACCTGGGCATTGGAGCTGGGCATCGAGACAGAAAGAAGCGTGCTCTACAGCGGCTGTGGCAGGCTTTCTCCTGTCTCTCTGCTCCCTCTGTTGTTTACCATCAAGTCTGAGCTGACCCACAGCTGACCCTCTTGGGTTTTCAGCAGCAGTTAATCTCATGGGAGGAGATTGCCCATCCTTCTCCCACGGAGCCGCTGGTGGCCTCTAAAGGAACAGCCTTGGAATTGCAGCTCAGCTTCTAGCCACTAGACCACCAGAGCTACCTCCCTTTTCTTATTGGTAAGTGAGTGACCTACTCTACTCTTGTTGAACGCCATGGACCATTCCACACATTAGGGCAGTCTATTGTGGAAGCTGAATTAGTCTCTAGCAACTCTGCTAGAATGTACATTATTTTTTTTTAGAATGTACTTTTTTTTCCCTTTAATTTTTTTTTGTGTGTGCATGTACTGTCAAATCAGATCTGACTGGTACAGGAGGAGATTGTCCCTCCTTCCCCGGCAGAGCACCTGGTGGATTTGAACCGTTCGCCTCTGGAATTGTAGTTGCAGCTCCTTGCCACTAGGCCACCAGAGCTCCCCCCTTTTTTTAATTTTAATTTAGTTTGTAGAATGTACTTTTTAACATCACTCTACACACTCCTTGTTGGCCATTCATACTTGCTTTCCACCCCTGTAAGACAAGATATACTAACTAAATTATGGGAAATTCTCTTTCTTCCAGGATCAGCCCCCAACCCTTCACACCTCTTCCTCTTTCCTAGGTCTCCTTACCCCACTCCCCCAACAATGTAGCACCACCCCTTGTCCTATAACCCTTTTCCAATCATGGTCAAAGTATGGGACATCCACCCTCCCTCCATTGCAGATCATCTCAACCTCCTTAAAATTTCCCTCTAGCAATCATACTCCTTTCTTGCCCAAAAGCAATATGGCCTTTAATGGCCTCAGCTTTCTAATTCACTTTCCTCAAAAAGGGAGTCCTAGCCCCCATCAGCTTGCCCTATAACATTTCAATATTCCCCATAACGAAACCTAATGGGTTCTATAAATTAGCCCAGAACTTTTGTACTATATATCCTGTAGTTCCTAATCCCTATCCTTTACTCCCTCTTATTTCTCCTTCCACTCAGTATTTCTCAGTCATTTCATCTCAAAGGTGCATTTTTTTTTACTATCCTGCTGGACCCTCAATCACAACCTCTCTTTGTCCTTACAAACCTCTCTTTGTCCTTGGATAAATCCCAACACCCACATTTCTTGTCAATTAACTTAGTCTGTTCTCCTCTAAAACTTCCAAGACAGCTCCCACATTTTTGGACAGTTACTAGCTGTGATCTGTCCCTCGCTTCAACAACACCTCAAACCAACCCTCTACTCTCTTATAATACGTCATGATCTTCTCTACATCCCGATCTTACCACCTCTCAACACCACACTCCACTTCTCCTCAACTTCTTACGGATAAAGGCGATTGAATCTCCCCCCACAAAGCCCAGCTTTTACAAACCCCAAAGGAATAGTACTGCCATGCCACCATAAAAGAATCTTTCTAATAATGCAAGGAGTGGGTATTTAATCTGAAAGGTGAGAGAGAAAGGACTTAGTAGAATTCAGGCAGAGAGAAGTCCTCAGAAGACGATATTCTAACAGTCACTGATGTAAGCTGTGCTGACTACACAGGGCAGAAGCAATTCACATCTTTTTGCTCCATCCAGTGCCTTCTGCGTCTCTCTTTTATCTGAACCCAAAAATCTGAGTTCTCTGTCCAGAGCAATCCAAGCCTAAACTTGGAACAATCTCTCATTATTGTCAAGTCAGAACCAATTCAAAGCTGACCTTCCAGCAAGTTTTTAGCATAAGAATCTCAAAAACTGACATGTATGTATACTCCCCTCATAACCTATGTTGTTGTTGTTAGGTGTCGTTGAGTCTCTTGCAACTCATAGTGACCCTATGTACAAGAGCCCTAAATGCCACTCTATCCTGTGACAACCTCACTGTCTCTGACACACTCACTCACACCACCCCAATCACAGAATCGATCCATCTCATTGAGGGTCTTCCTCTCCTGCGCTGTCCCGCCACTCTCCCAAACATGATGTCCCTCTCTAAGGACCAGTCCCTCCTTGCAACATGCCCAAAGTATGTCAGACGAAGCTTCAGAATCCTTGACTCCAAGGAGCATTCCAGTTTCACCCTCTCCAGGAAAAACCTGTTTGTTCTCCTAGCAGTCCATGGTATATTCAACACTCTTCTCCAGCACCACAGCTCAAAGGCATCAATTCTCTTTCTGTCATCCCTAGTCACTGTCCAACTCTCCAATGCATAGCACGTAATTGTGAAGACTATAACCTGGATCAGGCACACCTTAGTCTCCAGCCTAACATTGTTACTCTTCAGTACTCTTGAGAGGTCCCTCTCAGCTGACTTTCACCATGTAATTTGTCTTTTTTATTTCCTGGCTGCTAGTACCAAGAGTGTCGACTGTGGATCCAAGCAAACTAAAACTGTTAACTATCTCAATCACTTCACCATCCATACTGATGCTATAAGATCTCATTTTTTTCCTCCCTCCTTGATAAATTATGGCTCCAGGACACCTTTCAGGACTATACTCATACTCAATTTCTTTTCTTTTCCCTAATGTGTTACCTCATGGTGTAGTCCCCCTATATCTACTGACCCTATATCTTTCCATTCTTTTCTTAAGCTCAAATAATTCTTTAGTTAAATATGTCTACTATTATTCCCCATGGAGAAAAATCTCTCCAACTGTTGGGTGTGTCACACTAATCCTACATCCCCTAGTACATGCAGCTCTCCTCTAGAAGCACATCCTCTCCGAAATTTTTCTTTCATCCCAGCACTTAACAATACCTCGACCATGTCTGTCCTCTAAGCTATCATCACAAAAGCACTCTCTAAATGTCCAACAGCATCACTCACCTCCTCTTTGTGTTCGCCACACTAACATGACTCAAAATGTTTTTAACTTCTCTGGTATTTCCTTCAGCTGTACCCCATGTACAAAAGACACACACAGTGCAGCAGTTAGCATAAGGGAGACCCTGGTCTCTTAGTCTCTTTAGGTGAAGGATTTGAGCCCAAAGTACTCAGACAACCCCTAAACTGGAGTAATTGAATGTGCCATCTTATTTATTCCACTTCCTGTCCACCCAGTGTCCCTCACAGCTGTAGTGACAGACAGACAGTATGTCCCTTGTGTCAATGGCTACACTGAATGGAGCTTGGCAACACTTTACAAGGTTTCATTCCTGACTTCTCCCTTCCTCCAGAAGGCAACCTATCTCTTCTCTTGGAACCACTTCCCTCATGCTAGTTTTTAAATTACACTTCACCTTGTGCTCGCTTTGGCAGCACATATACTAAAATTACACTTCACCTCTTCTCCAACCCTATTATAATCCCTCTTGAACCCTAATCCTGGCCCCCTGGGTATGATCTGGCTGTGTGGCACAACTTTCTCTCCTTGCAGAAAGCAGTCACTCTCCTAGTACTAAACAACTCCTTTCAAAACAGTGGCTACACTTCAGGCTCTCTTATCTCCATTCTCAGTTACACACGTGATTCCGTCAGCCTCACCGAAAGGGGCATTTCCATCTAGTCATTGCAGGTATCATGGCCATGTCCCCTGGAACAACTATGCTTAACATGAGAAGCCTCGACATGAGTTAACAGCAAGAATTCAAGGACTCTCCACTAACTCAGACAATACACTGGCCTCCCCACCTCTCTTAACCGGATAGCAGACATGGTTATTCATAATCACTTCACTTTATCTTTCTTCTAGCAGAACAAGGTGGACTATGTGCAGTTATAAATAAAACTTTTGCACATACGTCAATAATTTGGGCATGGCTGAAACAAATATTGAAAGGATATATGATCAAGCAGCTATTGACAATTCTTTAATTATTTGCCAAAACTCACCTGGCTACTCCCTCTGATAAGCCACTTAGTTAGATTGAGGTTATTAACAGTTACAGCTTGCTCAGCTCCACAATCAATACTCTTGGCACCAGCAATCAGGAAATTAAAAGATTAATTGTATTACATAAATCTGCTGTCACGGCACTTTCTAGAGCACTAAGAAGCAACAATGTCAGTCTAGAGACTAAGATGTGCTTGATCCAGGCCATGATCTTTGTTTGCAATTACTTGCTATGCCTCAGAGAGATGGATAATGACTAAGGATGACAGAAGAAGAATTGATGCCTTTGAGTTGTGGTACTGGAGAAGAGTCTTGAAATGGACCGCCAAGAATACAAATAGGTCTCTCTTGGAGAGGGTGAAACCAAGTTTCTCCTTGGAGGTTAAGATTTTTGAAGCTCCAACTCACATACTTTGGTCATGTGGCCAAGAGGGACCTATCCTTAGAGAAGGTCATCATGCTCAGAAGGATGGAGGGACAGCGCAGGAGAGGAAGACTCCGGATGAGATGAATTTGTACAGTAACTAGGGCAATGGGGTAGGTGTTTTGGAGTTAGTGAAACTGGCTCAGGACAGAGCAGGCTTCAGAGCTGTTGTACACAGGGTCACTATGAGTCACAGGTGACTCTACAGCACATAACAACAACAGTTTTCATGTTTAGACCATGTATCTTAATTTTTTTTTTCTCAATTGATTAAATTACAGAGTCAAAACCTTAACAAACTGGACCATGGGACAGTTGCTGTTAATTAACTTTCAGTATCAACCAATTCCACCTGAGGCCCCTTCAATAATATAAGACCCTTCCCCTGGCTTTGTCCCATTTGGGAAGGAAGTAATTTTTAGAAGATCTTCACCTCTTTCCCCTTTACTTTAAGTTGGAAATATTAGGTTTAAACAAAAGGGATTCCATTGTGCTGACCTAATCATACGCAGATTTGTCCCTATGTTCCAGGAAATAATAAGTAATCTAATTAATAATGGTAAACACGGTTTTATGACCCACCCCAGGAGATTAAATTGAGAGTGTTGAAATAATGGAAAATGGCCCCAGGCCCTTGAAGCTGCTGTGACTGTCCCCAACGAGCCCACATAGAGTAGATAAAGACCCTTCTCTTTGTTTGGTGCTGATGCCAATTGAGCTTCAGTCTGCTTTCACCAAATCATGCATTTTAAATAAAGTATCTTTTCTATATACTGAGCTAGTGTTGCTGTGGACTTTGTAGTGAGTGTGGACCTTACAGTAATCTTGAATGACTGTTATCTTGAATACAGTTATCATGAATGAAGTTATGCTCTGTTTAACATGTGGGCTACCAAGGCAGTAGCTTGAACACACTCTGCTCTAGGGAGTGGTCATCTTGAAAGGGCAGCGCATGTGCTCAATTGCTCTAATACCTTTTTTTCTATGAACAAACATAAATCCTATTCTTTTGATAGGTTATCTCTATGAAGAAACATGGTGACCTTTCTCTACTTCTAGAGCCTTCAAATGGCCTTTACCTTCTATCGTTTAAAGAGTTATGGGCTAGACGCATCTTGTCCCTCTATGCCTCCCCTTGTGATATATTTTCTTCAATAAATCTTCTTTTCTGGTAGCTCAGAAAGCCATGGACTCATGCTCTGCTATTTCCACTTTACAGGGCAAAGAATCCAAACCCAAGGAATGCACCAGAGAAATCTCTCTGGTGACCATCCCTAGGGAGCAGTCCAGCTATACTTCAAAGAGACGCATGTTATGCTGGTATCTAAGAAAGGTACCTACTTTCCACCCCTCATACTGACAAGCATGATGACCTACTATGTGGACGGAGAAAAGGGAACAAAATGCCTCCCTCCTTGATGCTCGGGAAACAGAAAAACATACCCTAAATATTCTACTCTTGTCTAAAGTAAACCTAAAACTGACAGGGCCAGTGCACTTGCAAACTCTCCAAATAGATTTTACATCTACCTTAATGGTGATAAAGGGTCCATCCTCTCAAGTAATCCTGGGGTTCTCATGAATGATCCTGGAGTCCCTTCCTGGTATCCTGAATCCCCTTGAATGATCCCAAGTTTCCTTGACTAATCCTGGGGTTTGGCATCAAAATGTTTCGATGAGCTCAATGCCCTGGTTTCAGCATCCCTTGCCAGGACATAGAACCGAGCCAGGTGGGGGATCACAGGAAGACCAGCTGTACATAAAATCCCTGTTCTCAGCCTAGTCCAACACTTCGTAGGTTGTAATGCTCAAAAATAATCCTGTCATGGGCAAAGCACTTGTTAGAGCATGTGGCTGAGAGGAAAGGCAAGGAGACAGGAGTGAAGGTGAAAATAAAGACAGTTTTATTAGAAAAGATGTGCCCCAGAGAACGAGATGGATCATTTCTCCAAAAGAAGTATAGAAAGACCTCTGCCCCGGGTGTCTTTGGTTAATACAATTGGCTTGCTTCTGCATTTGGATGTGCTTCCAAGCTTGAGTCTTGGCTAATGGGATGATGTTGTAGAGTTGAAACATTTGGTCGGTGGTTCCAGGAGATTGTTCTTTTTTTTTTTTTCCCTTCCCCTTCCCCTTCCCCTTCCCCTTCCCCTCCAGGAGATTGTTCTAAATATCACTCATGCATCTAAAACATCAATCAGATACCTTTGATCTAATGTTACTAGTTATTGGGTTTGATTGTGTAAGGGCTTGGACTTGGCCACTTCATTTAACCCTGGTCACTAGATTGGCTCTCAATGTGACTTGTCAGGCCTTTCTTATCTCATTGGTATCTGCTTTAATATTCTTTCCAAATAGCCTCATATTATATACCTGAATTACTAAGTTCTGACCCTAACAAAATCATTAATATCACATACAAGTAAAATCTTGCTGAACAGTATTTAAAAATTACTGGAACAGGGAATTTCCAGAAAATCAAGCTGGATTCACAAGAGACCATGGAACTAGGAATGTCATTACTGATGTTAGATGGATCTTGGCTGAAAGCAGAAAATACAAGAAAGATGTTTACATGTGTTTTACTGATGATGCAAAGGCATGTGGCAGTGTGGATCATAACAGATTAAGGGTACTGCAGAGAAGAATAGGAATCTCAGAACACTTAACTGTACTCATGAAAAATCTATATTTAGCCCAAGAAATACTGCATGGTTTAAAATTAGAAAAGATGTGTGTCAGAGTTAATTCTCTATACCTATTTAATCAGTAATGCTGAATATATTTGAGACTGGACTATATGTAGGAGAATATGGCATCAAAGTAGAATAAGACACATCAACAATCTGTATTATGCAGAAGACACGACCTCGCTCACAGAAACTGAAGACATCTTGAAGCATTTACTGGAGAAGATCAAAGACAACAGCTTTCAAAATGGATTACATCCCAACATTAAGAAAACAAAATTCCCACTACTAGACCAATAGGCAACATAATGATGGATGAAGATAGATTCAAAGTTGTCAACAATTTTATTTTACCTGTATTCATCTGTAGTCAACTCCCATGGTAACAGTAGCCAAGAAGTGTAACAATTGGGAAAAAAATCTGTCAAGGGCCTCTCTCCAAAGTGTTTTAGAGTAATGATATAAATTTAAAGACTAAGGTATAACTGACTTAAGCAATGATATTTTCCAATTAAAAAGAAGAATTGCATTGAGAAAATTGGCTGTCAGAGACTTCTCCAAAGTACTGAAGAGAAACGATGTCTGTTGGTGCACCTGATCCAGGCCATTATCTTTGCAACTACTTGCTATGCATCAGAAAGCTGGAGAATGACTAGGGATGATAGAAGAATTGAGACCTTTGAGCTGTGGTGCTGGAGAAGAGTGTTAAACACACCATGAACTGCTAGGAGAACAAACAAGTTCGTCCTAGAAAGGGTGAGACCAGGCTGCTCCTTTGAGGCAAGGATTCTGAAGCTTCATCTGACATACTTTGGACATGATGCGAGGAGGGACCAGTCCTTAGAGAGGGACGTCATGAGGATGGAGGAACTGTGCAAGAAAGGAAAACCCTTGATGAGATGGATTGATTCAGTGACTGGGGTAATGAGGGTAGGTGCATCAGAGACAATAAGATTGGCACAGGATAGAGAGTTTAGGACTGTTGTCCATAGGGTCGCTATGAGTCAACAGCACATAACAACAAAAACCAACAATTTTCAATTTTTTCTTATGCATCTGAAAGTTCGACAATGAAGGATGACAGAAGAAATGATGCTTTTGGATTAGTGTTGGAGAAAAATGTCGAATATTCTGTGAACTGCAAAAAGAACAAATAAGTCTGTTTTGGAAGAAATGCAACTAGAGTGCTCCTCAGAGGCAAAGATGGTGAAATATCATCGCAGAGACACTAGGCATATTGTCAGAAGGGGCCAGTTCTTGGGAAAACGCATCATACTGAGAAAGGTAGAGTGTCAGAGAAAGAGAGGTAGACCTTCAAGAAGATGGATTAAAACAGTGACTGTAATAATGGACTAGAGTGTTGACCAGCAGGAAAGTGCCAGGTGACAGGATGAACCCCTCAAGACTTTAATTAGTCAAGAGGTAAGAGGAGAAGAACTCATGACTGAGCGTCTGCTTTCCTCTTTACCTGTAGTCCTCATTGCTTTTATTTCAGAAGTTTTATAAGTTGGAAAACGTATCGACTCAAGTCAAAACGGAAGATATCGCTTACTGTTTCTTATCTTATTTGCTGATCCTTCCTATTTACAAAAACACATCCACATTAGAATTCTTTTTAAGATTATTATTATTATTATTATTACTTTTATTGAAAGATTACCAAGACTTTGGATTTCCATTCATTCATTGTTGAGGTTTTTCTCCCTGCCTACTTCTCTCCACCCAGTACACTCTTCTCTTTGAAAAGTAAGAGAAAAATTCTTTCATTGTTTTACAATCCCTACCCCCAGGTCCTCTACACTATGCAGCCTTCGTTCTGGACTCCTGACATGACAATAATACCCAGTCATATATCCCTTTTAAACAGTTTTCTCCCTCATCTGTTTTAATGCAGTATACATAATTTATCCCCTCTCTCTCAGTCTCCCCCCAACCCTGATGTCAGTTCCATTTTACAACAGTGGCATTATGCAGTATTTGTCCTTTTGTGACTGAGATATTTCACTCAGCATAATGTTCTCCAGGGTCACCCATTTTGTGTAATATTTCATGAGTTCCTTGTTTTTCAATGCTGCATAGTATTCCATTGTGTGAATATACCACAGCTTCTCTATCCATAGTTTACCTTTGAGCCAGAATCCATTCAAGGCTGACCTTCCAGTGGGTTTTCAGAGGCAGTACATCACATGAGAGGAGACTGTCCAACATTCTCCTTCAGAACAGCTGGTGGATTCAAAACACATGCCTTTGAGATTGGAGCACAGTTTCTTACCACTAAATTACCAGAGCTCCCTCAGGTGGCAAAAGAACCTAACAGCAACAACAACAGGGTGTGCTCACAAGGCAATAACTATCTTAAAACATTTCCTGAGGACCATGGAGGGAATTTCTTTTTTAAATTTTTTTCCTTGTTGTGTACTGTCGAGTTACATCCGACTGGCACAGGAGGAGATTGACCCTCCTTTCTCCAGAGGAGCATCTGATGGATTCAAACCGCACACCTTCCAGATTTTAGTGCAACTTCTTGCCACTAGGAAACTCCTTGGAGGGAGTTTCTGATAAGGTTCTTGTGTCAAGACCTTCCTTTAGGAACATTCTTTCCATATCTTTCTTTTAAGCTCAGAGAAAATAGCTTCCTTTGTTACATATGTGTAAGGGTTTGCGAATTGCAAAGAAAATCTGCTATTATATAGTACCTTAGCCTGTCTAAAGGTTTGGCACTTGCAAGAAATAAGTAAAAATGAAGTGAGAGTTAGGACTGAAACACAATTCAGCTGCTCATATATATGAAAAATATTTTATTAAACATCCAGAGCTCATTATCCCAGTGACATCCACTTCCGAAATAGCTTGCCCCGGGAACTCTATGAACATGGAGAAATGATGGAAGTTTTACAAGTGTTCTTGTCTTTCATTCATAGGGTCACTATGAGTGCTCTAACAACAACATTGTCAGCAGTCGACGTTTTTTGGAATCACAGAAGCCAAGAAAGCTTAAGATACAAGCTGTCAGATCATGGGTTGGACAATGGAAGATATGTTCTGAAGGGACTTGGCAGATGTGAAGGGTTATCCTGGTGGAGGGTGGAGCTGGGAAGTAAGTGGGTCAAGGC
>NW_006399962.1:4336580-4346118 GCF_000299155.1 Elephantulus edwardii | reverse complement strand
TGGGGTAATTGGGATGGGTGTGTCAGAGGCAGTGCGGTTGGCACAGGATAGAGCAGGGTTTAGGGCTGTTGTGCATAGGGTCGCTATGAGTTGGAAACGACTTGACGGCACATAACAACAACAACAACATGACTTTATCTATTGATACATATATTTGAATAACAGTGAAATTAATCGGTCTTCTTTGTATGCCTGGGTATAGTATCTTATCACTCTCAGCACTGTACTTCAGGATAGATCTTGACATGATCTTTTTGACTATGAATGCAACACCATTCTTTCTCAATTATTCATTCTCAGCAAAGTATATCATATTATTGTCTGATTCAAAGTGGCCAATACCAGTCCCCCTCAGCTTGCTAATGCCTGGAATGTCAATCTTCATACATTCAATTTCATTTCTAACTGAGGGAAGCCAAATATCAAATTTAATAATAGTAGACCGAATGCTGTATCGGGAAATGAGGGAGGCTTAATACAAGCTGAAGGTCACCTTCTGACACTGGGACATTCCTTAGGAGTCAACATTGTTCTTAGTTTTTATCTAATGAATCCCTCCCTCTTGAGATTAACATAAAGAGGAACTTGGCCTTATCTGTAAAAGATTTCGCCATTATCCTTTGTTTTGTACTTCCTTGCGATTCTATATAAATACTCAGAGAAGCTTGGCTCAGGGTCTTCAGTCGAGAACTGCTGACCCCCTGTTTTACGCTCTCTGCTCTATCTCATTCCTGGCTGTTTGTCTCTTTATTATAAAATTATCCTATTCTTTGGGACCCTTGGTCTGCAACATCTAACAACTTTCAATTTTCCTCATTCATACTTCATACATTCCATCTTCCAATTATTAACAGATGTTTACAGTTATTTCTCCTAATATTTAAAATGTCTCCCACTCTGGGGATCCTACCTCTAATATTATCTCTAACAGTGTTCCTCTGAATTATTCGTAGGATTTTCAAAAGCTGGTTATTTCAGAAATGGATGCCCAATCCTTCTTCTTAGTCTGTCTTAATCTAGAAGCTCTGCTGAAGTCTGTCCACCACAGGTGACCTGCTGATATTAAAATATAGTAACTATAGCCTCCAACATCACTGTTATGCACCATTGAATCATATAAGCAACTCATAGCGACCCTATGTACAATAGCTCTGAAGCCTGCCCAATCCTGAGCTTGTCTCACTGACTTTAACACACCTACCCCCATTACCCTAGTTACTGTGTCTATCCATTTTATCCAGGGTCTTCCTCTCTTGCACTGTCCTTCCACCCTTCTAAGCATGATGCCATTCTCCAAGAACTGGTCCCTCCTGGCATTATACCCAAAGTATGTGAGACAGAGTTTCAAAATCCTAGCCTCCAAGGAGAAACTTGGTTTCACCCTCTCCAAGACAGACCAATTTGTTTTCAGCTCTCTGATAGATAGCAAGTAATTGTGAAGATCCTGGACTGGATCAGGCACACCTTAGCCTCTAGACAGACAAAGTTGCTTCTCAGTACTCTGGAGAGGTCACTAAGAGCAGATTTCCCCAGTGCAATCCATCTTTTGATTTCCCAACTGCTGGTGCCAAGAATATTGATTGTGGTATCAAGCAAGCTGAGATTGTTAACAACTTCAATCTCTTTTCCATCTAACATCGTGCTGCCAGTTTGCCCAGTGGTGAGACTCTTTGTCTTCTTGATGTTGAACTTCAATCAATATTGGCAATTATAGTCCAAGAACTTCAAGTCCATAGCAGCAATTAATTACAGTACATTAATACAGTACTGACAGACAAGTACTATACTTAAAAGAGTAAACCTCACCCCAACCAATATAGAAAGCTAGTCAATAAATGCTGAACACCTAATACCAGGAGAGTCTACTGACTTCTCCCAAGAGGATGACTCAGGCTGTAGTAATGCCTGGGTACTTTCTGGCAAAGATGGCACCTGCCATGCATCTGGAAGATGCAGCTCCCTGGCAAAGAAGATGCTATTCCAGCCACACAGGCCTTCAATATGGATTACATCTCACAAAAATTCTCACCACTGAACCAATAGCAAACATAATGATAGATGATAAAAAGTTTGAAATTGTTAATGATTTCATCTTGCTTAGATTCACAGTCAACATCCTTAGTAATAGCAGTCAGCAGACCAGGAGAGGTATAGCATTAGGAAAATCTGCTGTCAGGAATCTCTTTAAAATCCTAAAGAGCAATGATGTCAGTTGAAAGACTAAGTTGTGTTAATTCAGTCTTTCCAATTACCTGCTATGTATCTGAGAACTGGACATTGAATAAAGATAAAAGAAAAATAATTGAGCCATTGAAGTTGTGGTCTTGGAGGCGAAGAGAGCTGACTATCCCATGAGCTGACAAAAGAACAGATATATCTTGAATAAAGTGCAACGAGAATGTTCCTTGGAGGCAAGGTTGGTGAAACTTCATCTCACATATTTTGGAAATGTTTTTAGGAGAGACTTTTCTTTGGAAAAGGACATCGTGCTTGGAAAGTTCAGCAAATGATAGGAAGACCCTCATTGTGATAGATTGATGCAGTCTGTGACAATGGACTCAAATAGGTGGGGGATGAGAAGGATTGTGCAGGACAAGACAGAGCTCGGATCAATAGAGTTGATCCTGGAGTTGATAGGAGTCATACTAAACAATAATAGAAGCTACCAGAGCTCCCTCTAGTGGGTTCTTAAAAATTGATATTTTAATGAAAGTTTATACAGAACTTGGATTTCCATTCATTCCTTGTTGCACAGTTTCCTCCCTGCCCACCCAGCCTCAGTTTTCTCTTTGAAAAAAAAAATTCATTGTTGTACAATTTCCACCCCCACCCAGTCCACTTTACTATGCAGCTCTTATACTAGACTGTTGTCATGCAAATGATACCTAATCACATATTCCGTGTGTGTGTGTGTGTGTGTGTGTGTGTGTGTGTGTGTGTGTATGTGTGTACCATCAAATTGGATCTGACTGTACAGGAGGAGATTACTCCTCCTGGCTGGTACAGGAGGAGATTTGAACCTCATACCTCTGAGATTGCAGTGCAGCTTCTTGCCACTAGGTCACCAGAGCTCCTCATATATTCCTTTTAAGCAGTTCTATTCCTCATCTGTTTCAATGCAGTGTACATTATTTATCCCCTCTTTTCTTAGTTTCCCCCCAACCTCAATGTCAGTCCTGTTTTATAACAGTAGCATTATGCAGTATTTGTCCTTTTGTGATTGAAATATTTCACTTAGCAAAATGTTCTCCAGGTCACCCCTTTTGTATAATAGTTCACAAGTTCCTTGTTTTTCAGTGCTGCATAGTATCCCGTTGTGTGGATATACCACAGTTTCTCCATTCATTTGTTGATGGGCTCTTGGGTTGTTTCCATCTCTTTGCTATTGTGAACAACACAGCAATAAATGAGGGGGTGCACATCTCTGTTTGGGTAGCAGTTCTGATTTATTTAGGGTATATTCCAAGTAGTGGAACTGCTGGGTCAAATAGTATTTCTATTTCCAACTTTCTGAGAAAGTGCCATCTTCCTTCCAAAGTGGTTGCACTATAGTGGGGTGTTCTGTTTGTTTGTTTTCATAAATAAATACATTTTAATCAGTTATACTTTTTCTCTTGATTCCATTTCATCCTTATAAACAAAATTTTCTCTACAAAAACATTTGCAAACTGTTGCAAATAATTCAGGACTCATAAACGCTTTTCACATTTTTGCTCCCTTCACAAAATTTATTATAGGATCTTAATAGGTATTTTATAAGTAATTATTGATTTACTGATGGCATGATTTAATTTTGTAAGAGAAAATTGTTGTTGTTGTTATGTGCCATCGAGTCGTTTGCAACTCATAGCGACCCTATGTACAACAGCCCTAAACCCTGCTCTATCCTGTGCCAATCCCATTGCCTCTGAGACACCCATCCCAATTACCCTAGTCACTAAATCAATCCACCTCATAGAGGGTCTTCCCCTCCTGCACTGTCCCTCTACTCTACCCAGCATGATGTCCCTCTCTAAAGACCTGTCTCTTCTTACAACATGTCCAAAGTATGTCAGACGAAGCCCCAGAATCCTTGCCTCCAAGGAGCAGCCTGGTTTAATCCTCTCTAGGGTGAATCTGTTTGTTTTCTTGGCAGTCCATGGTACATTCAATACTCTTCTCCAGCACCACAGCTCAAAGGCGTCAATTCTCCTTCTGTCCTCCCTAGTCATTGTCCAACTCTCTGATGCATAACAAGTGATTGCAAAAACCATGGCCTGTATCAGGTGCACCTTCGTCTCCAAAGAGACACCGTTGCTCTTGAGTACTTTAGAGAGGTCCCTAACAGCAGACTTTCCCATCGCAATGCATTTTTTGATTTCCTGGCTGCTGGTGCCAAGAGTGTTGACTGTGGAGCCGAGCAAACTGAAGCTGTGAACAATCTCAATCTCTTCTTCATCCATCCTGATGCTGCCAATTGGTCCAGTGGTGAGAATCTTTGTCTTCTTGACATTGAGCCTCAGTCCATACTGAAATCTGCAGTCCTTGATTCTCTGCAGTAAAATCCCTGAGAAATGAGTATATTATGTGGATTACTAGGTACATTATATATTTTTGTTGTTCATACAGCGTTCCTGGAGGTACTGCAGGTGATGTGTAGAGTGATCAGAGCAAGCTCCTCTTCTGTCTCCTAATCCCCTAAGTCCATTGAATACTGTCCTCTAATAGAGGATGTATCAGGTGCTAAACTGAGAAGAACAGATACGTCACTTGATCTCAGCCAAAAGGCCAAGAAGTGATTGCATTTTCGAGGTGTACATTTGATCAAGAAGGACTAGTTACAAGCTTTCAGATTTCTATCCTTTAAATCATTGAAAGGAAATCCAGGCTCTTCAGTTTAGCTTTGGCATTGTCAGTAAACTCCCTGGACTCTTTCTGCAGTGGAAGTCTGGGTGGGTCCATTGGAATCCCACAGACGAGAGTCATAATGGCTTTGTTCTGCGACACTCCAAAACCCAATTTGATCACAAAGTTTATAAATCTCTGAATACTAAACTGATAATCCAGAGAAGAAGAATAATCCTTCTTTTCCAAAGCTTCTAACATCTGGTTTGTCTTCTTCCCCAGGTAGTTATAGGTACTGCCCACTGCTTCCGTCGCTCCCATCCCCAGAGCACTCAACAGTTGCTCATCTACTCCAAAAAGGAATGCAAACTGCCACTGGTGATTCTGATCAACACATTGCCCAAAGTCTAAGAGATCTGTGTCACTGAATTTCAGCCCATGGAAGGTGGGGATCTTATCTTGAATTCCATCCAACAATTCCTCAGTGTGAATCTTCACCCCAGTCAAGGCAGGAACATGGTAGTAATAAAATCGCAGTAGGAGCAGCTGCCGCCACTTCCTTTAGGAAACTAATCAGGGCTTCTTTGTGCCACAGCTTCAGAAAGAAAGGTACAATGACAGCAATGCAACCAGCTCCTATGGCTGCTGTATGTTTGTCCAGTTCTTGTGACTCTTCCTAACTCATTGCTCCTACATGAATCACCATGTGATCAAACTTGTTCTTCCCTTTTGTTACCCACTCTTCTGCAATCTGGGGACACTCTGAGAAGCTCAGGGACAGGCCTTCTCCCGCTGTGCCATTCACAGAAATGTTCTTCACTCCTTGTTCTTCCACAAGATAGTCCACATATTGACCAGTTACTGATAAGTTGATCTCTCCATGCTCCATTATCGGTGTGACTGTTGCAGCCATGAGTCCTTTCAGTTTCTTCTGCAAGGTGGCCATTGTGCTGCTGTCTATGGTTGATGTAGACCAGTGTCTCAGAGGCTGGTGATTGATGGGCCTAGGTTCTGAAGACCAAGGAAACAGCTGACTGCCATGTTCAGAGGTAGTGTCCCTTGTAGTGGATTGTAAGACGCATTAAAACACATGTAAATCCTGTCCACTATGGGCCACCCTTCTGTGGTGTAACTTCAACAAACCATAGCAACCTACAAGTTACCCCAGCAAACCTACAGACAAGTGCTATACTAATAAGATGTAAAGACTTACAGGCCCTAAGCTATAAGGTAATTGTTGTTATTGCTATGTGCCGTTGAGTCACTTGCAACTCATAGCGATGCTGTGTACAGAAACTCTGAACCTTGCTCTATCTTGAGCAAATTTCATTGTCTCTGGCACACCTATGCCCATTACCCTGAGTCAATCCGTCTCATACAGGGTCCTCCTCTCTTGCCCTGTCCCTCCACCCTATCAAGCATGAAGTCCTTCTCTAAGGACTGGTCATTCTTAGCAACATGCCCAAAGTATGTCAGACAGATCTTCAAAATTTTTGCCTCCAAGGAATAGCCCAGTTTCACCCTCTCCAGGACAAATCTGTTCTCTTAGCAGTCCATGGTGTATTAGCAACATGCAATTCATTCCCCAAATATTATGAACTGATAGGTAAGTGTTGTACCTTTAACAAGAAAATATAAAGACAATGAAGTATATGATATTATTATTCAGGACAACCTTCTCTGAACTAAGCTGAAGCCCATGGGGGTGTGGCAGGTCACAAATGGGAGAATTATCACGGACAAGGGCTCAACTAGACCTTCAGTGCTAGTGCTTGGAACAAGGACCAAAGGCCTAAAGGTGGAGAGTGGAAATTGAGGGCCGAGACTCTAACCTCTTAAAAGAAGACACTTATCTCAAAAGTGAGAAGTGGAGATTGAGGATAGAGACTAAACTCTTTTCTTTCTTTCTTTGTTTTTTAATGCTGATAAAAATTTTTATTTAGAATTAACCAGCTGGACTCAGTTTAGATTATCCCAATTTTGTTGGCAACATCCCAAGGATCAGAATCAGGAGCAAATTGAACATAAGCCTTCTTCTCTCCATCAAGTCTAATCAAAGTGTTGACCTTAGCCGCATCAATGTCAGATAGCTTATTTACAGCTTGTTTAATTTGGTACTTGTTGGTCTTGACATCCACAATGAACACAAGTGTGTTGTTATCTTCTATCTTCTTCATGGTTGACTCAGAGGTCAGAGGAAACTTGATGATGGCATGGTGGTCAAGCTTGTTTCTCCTGGAAGGTGCTCTTTTGGGGGTATTTGGGCTGCCTTTAGAGTCTCAGCATTTTAGGCCGCCAGAAGGTGGGTGATGTGTGGATCTTCTCTCTCTCTCTTTTTTTTTTAGCTGTAAATCAGTATGGATGGTGAAGAGATTGAGATAGTTAACAGTTTTCGTTTCCTTGGCTCCACAGTCAACACTTTTGATAATAGCAGCCAGGAAATCAAGAGACGAATTGCATTGGGAAAGTCAGCTGTGAGGGACCTCTCAAGAGTACTGAAGAGCAACGACATCAGGCTGGAGACTAAGGTATGTGCTATGTATCAGAGAGTTGGACAGTGAATAGGGATGATAGAAAGATAATTGATGCCTTTGAGCTGTGGTGCTGGAGAAGAGTGTTGACTATACCATGGACTGCTAGGACAACAAACAGGTTTGTCCTGGAGAAGGTGAAGCCAGAATGCTCCTTGGAGTCAAGGATTCTGAAGCTTTGTCTGATATACTTTGGGCATGTTGCAAGGAGGGCCTTGTCCTTGGAGAAGGACATCATGTTTGAGTGGAGGGACAGCAAAGGAGAGGAAGACCCTCAATGAGATGGATCAATTCTGTGACTGGTGTGGTGGGAATAGTGTGTTTGAGATGGCGAGGTTGGCACAGGATAGAACAGCGTTTAGAGCTCTTGATGGCACTTAACAACAACAAGAAGCTGTGAGTGCCTTTCGAGAATGCCTTCTTGGCCTTTTTTTTGTTTGTTTGTTGTTGTTTTTTTTTGCCTTCTTGGCCTTTAATGACTTTGCTTTGGCTTCAGTTTTGGGAGGGACAGGGGCTTCCTTCTTCACTTTCGGTGCCATCTTCGTAGAAAGACTAGAGACTCTAAACTCTTTTTTTTTTCACTCTAAAGTCTTAATCTCAAGGAAAAATGGAACACAATAGAAGAATGTCTATTTGTGGTTTATTAACTATGCAAAGGCATTTGACTGTGTGGATCATAACAAACTATATATGACTAACACTGAGAAGAATATTAAAGCCCAGAACACTTAATTGTGCCTGTGAGAAACTTATACTGAGACCAAGAAATTGTTGTCTGAACAGAACAAGGGAATACTGCATGGTTTAAAATCAGGAAAGGCGTACTTAGAGTTATGTCCTTTCTCCATGTCTATTCAATTTCGATATTGAGCAAATCATGAATCCCTGAAGAGAAATATGGCATCAGGATTGGAGAAACACTCACCAATAACTTACGCTATGCATATGATACAACCTTGATTATTGACAGTATTTAAACACTTACTGCAGAGGATCAAAAACTATATCCTTCAATATTGATTACATCACAAGAAGACAAAAAGCCTTACCCCTGGACCAATAGGCAATATCATAATAGATGGGAAAAAGACTGTAATTGTCAATAATTTCACCTTCTGTGGATCCACAATCAACAACCATGATAGCAGCAGTCAGGAGAGATCAGGAGATGTATTGCATTAGGCAAGTCTGGTGTCAGGGATCTCTCCAAATTACTGAGGAGCAATGATGTCGGTTTAAGGACTAAGGTGCATCTGGTTCATGCCACAGTCTCTTTGCTCACTTGCTATGCATCTGAGAACCAGACAATGAATAAGGATGACAGAAGAATTGAAAAACAACTATGAGATATTATGTCATCCCAGCAACAATAGCTAAGTTCAACAGGGCAGCAAACAACAAATGCTGGAGATATTGTGCAGAGATTGTAACACTTTTTCACTGCTGGTGGGAACATAAAATAATACAAATACTATAGAAGGTGGTCTGGCGCTTTCTCAAAAAGATGGAAATAGAAATACCATTTGACCCAGCAATTCCACTACTGGGAATATACTCTAAAGAAACCAGAGGAAGGGAGCTCTGGTGACCTAGTTGCAAGAAGCAGAGCATCTGGTGGATTTGAACTGCATGCCTCTGGGATTGCAGTGCAGCTTTTTTGCCACTAGGTCACCAGAGGTGATTAATTTAAAAATAACAAGTGAAAACAACTATGAGATATCATCTCACCCCAGTAAGAATAGCGAAATTTAACAGAAAAGCAAACATCAAATTCTGGTGAGGTTATGGAGAAACTGGTTGGTGGTAGTGGAAACACTGTTGGTGGGAGTGTAAAATGGTACAACCACTATGGAAGGCAGTATGGCGCTTTCTCAAAAAGTTGCAAATAGAGATGCCATTTGACCCAGCAATTTCACTGCTGATAATTTACCATAAAGAAACCATACCTGCCACCCAAGCAGACATATGCACACCCATGTTTATTGTGGCTTTGTTCACAATAGCAAAGAGCTGGAAACAACCCAAGTGCCCATCAACAAAAAAATGGATAGAGAAGCTCTGGTATATTCACACAATGGAATACTATGCAGCATTGAAAAACAATGAACTCATGAAATATTATGCAAAATGGATGATCCTGGAGGACATTATGCTGAGTGAAATATCTCAGTCACAAAAGGACA
>NW_006399962.1:4334604-4336105 GCF_000299155.1 Elephantulus edwardii | reverse complement strand
TCTGCTGGAGAAGGAGGTGCAATCTCCTCCTGTACCTGTCAGATCCAATTTGATGGTACACACACAAAGTAATAATAATAAAAAAAATTTTAAAAAAACCAAGTAAAAGATTGAACAACGACAATTTTTAAAAAAAACCTGAAAACAAACCAGGCCGGGTGCTGTTGTGGAGCAGATCATCACTTACTCCTATGCAAATTCAAACTGAAGCTGAAGAAGACTAAAGCAAGCTCTTAAGGACCAACATACATTCTTGAGTCTATCCCACCTGAATTTAAAAGTCGTCTCAATTCACTAAAATTAATAAAATTTAATAATAATTTTTTAAAAAGTCATCTCAAGAGTAGGTTTGAGGTGCTGAACATTAATGATGGAAGACCAGATGAGTTTGCGGGATGACATCAAGGATATCATCCATGCAGAGAGCAAAAGAACATTACATAAATGGGGGGGCGGGGGGAAGATCAAAATAGATGTCAAAAGAGACTCTGAAAATTGCACTAGACCATCAAGAAGTCAAAGCAAGTGGAAGGATGCAGAAGTAAAAGATATGAGCAAAATATTTCAAAAGGATATTCAAGAAGACAAAGTATTGATCCACCGGGGAACTCCAGAGGAGCGAAGACTGCTCGCCACTGTGCGACCCCCCTGCAGCCCGCACCTGTGTGACCCCCGACACATAGGGTGCTGCTGCATAAACAACCAGAAGCGCCCAAGCCCCGCCCCCACCTCTTGGTGGTAGTGTCCAAGCCCTGCGCTCCTTACCCCCCTAGTCCCTTGCTTTCCTCCCCTTCCCCCGCCCCCCCACTTTCAGCTCCACAACCACGCACCTCAGCCCCCACCACAGCCCTGTAACCTCAGGGCACCACCGCAGATCGGATCCAGCCATCACCTGGAGCAATCAACTGAGCTGTTGTGGAACTAACCTGGCAGAAGAAAGGCTGGTAGGATCTTATCTGTATTTACTGGGGCTGATTATCTGGGAGAGCACCTAAGGGTGTGCCCACAGGTGGAGAAATTGGCCGAGCTCTCTTGGGTTCCCACCCAAAAGGAGCCAGCCAGCTGGCTTCTGTGAACTCTGCAGACCAGCCAGAGGCTAGTGGGTTGTGGGAAGTTGACCTTGACTATTCGGATCCTGTCGGATCCAGGACCCTGCTGGAGCAGGGGCTGTTGTGTGAGGGCACCTGTGTAAGTGTCACTAGGCAGGGAACACTGAGAAAACCATTGGGTAGGAAACAGACAACAGGAATTTGAGTAAGGACCCCAGTCGTGAGCACACTGAGACAGCAGAGGTTTGAGCAAGGTCCTCCAAGTGATTGACCTGCCCTTGCGATCACCCAACGCTTTGCCTGCATCACCCCACTTGGCTCCACACCAGTGCCTACACGTCTGGGCAATCAACTTGCCTTTAAACAGGAGTACCTTGACCTGTTTTAGCAACAAGAGATTGCCCTAGCAGGCGCTGAACTGACATTTTTCTGAAGTCATAAAGTCAGAGAAA
>NW_006399962.1:4325389-4330433 GCF_000299155.1 Elephantulus edwardii | reverse complement strand
AATTGGACAATTAAAACAGACATGGGGGGGGGAGAAAGAAGAACAAACTGGGGAGGAGGGTGGAGAAAACAGTGCAACAATGAATGAATGAAAACCCAAAATCTCTGTAAATGTTCATTAAAACTAACAAAATTTAATAATAAAAAAAGAAGACAAAGTATTTTAATAAAATGTACAAAGAACTGGAGTTAGAGAGTAAAAAGGAAAAAATTTGGCATTTCCCAAGCTGAAGAAACTGAAAAAACAAATTCAAGCCTTGAGTTGCAATACTGAGAGATGGCAGTGGGCAAAATCTTGAATGATCCAGGAAGCATCAAAAGAAGATGGAAAGACTACACAGAGAATCACTGTACTAGAAAAAACTGGCCAACACTGAAATATTACAGGAAGTAGTACATGAGATCATATGGGGGGCTGTGCTGTATGAGGAGGAATGTGGCATCAGGATTGGAGGAAGATTCATCAACAACCTGTGTTTTGCAGATGACACAATCGTGCTTGCTGAAACTGAGGAGGACCTGAAGCGCCTGCTGCAGAAGATCAAGGCCTGCAGCTTTCAATATGGATTGAAGCCCAACATCAAGAAAACAAAGATTCTCACCACTGGGCCATTTGGTAGCATCATGATGGATGGTGAAGAGATTGAGGTTGTTATAATTTTAGTTTGTTTGGCTCCACAGGCAACACTTTTGGTACCAGCAGCCAGGAAAATAAAAAGACAAATTGCACTGGGAAAATAGGCTGTCAGGGACCTCTCCAGAGTACCGAAGAACAACAATGTCAGTCCGGAAACTAAGGTGCACCTGATGCAGGCCATAGTTTTTGCAATTTCTTGCTATGCGTCAGAGAGCTGGACATTGACTAGGGTTGATAGAGAATTGATGCCTTTGAGCTGTGGTGCTAGAGGAGAGTGTTGATTGAATATACCATGGACTTTCAGGAAAACAAACAGCTTCGTCCTAGAGAGGGTGTAGCCAGGCTGCTTCTTGAAGGCAAGAGTTCTGAGGATTCATCTGACATACTCTGGGCATGTTACAAGGGGCGACTGGTTCTTGGAGAGGGACAAGATGCTTGGAAGGGTGGCAGGTCAGAGAAAGAGAGGGAGACCATCGATGAGATGGATTGATACAGTGACTAGGGTAATGAGGGTAAGTGTGTCAGAGACAGTAAGGTGGGGTAGCTATGAGTCCACAAGCGACTTAACAGCACATAATGACAACATCATTAATATCACATGCAAGCAAAAGATTGTTGAAGATAATCTAAAAATGGCTAGATGTGGTTATTATGTGCTGCTAAGGTACTACTCATAGCAACTCTATGAACAAAGGGTCTAAACCCTTCCCTATCTTGAGCCAGTATCAAAATCTCTGACATACCTGACCCCCACAGTCACTGTGTCAATTCATCTTACTTAGGGTCTTCCTCTCCCACACTGACCCTCTATCCTTCCAGTATGATGTCCTTCCTCAAGGACTGGTCCCTCCTGTCATTTTACCCAAAGTATGTGAGACAGAGTTTCAAAATCCTTGCCTCCAAGAAGCAACATGTTTTCATTCCCTCCAGGACAGACTTGTTTGTTCTCTTGGCAGTCCATGGTATCTTCAACACTCTTCTCCAGAACCACAACTCAAAAGCATCAATTCTTTTTCTGTCATTCTCATTCATTGTCCAGATGTCAGATGCATAGCAAACAATTGTAAAGATCATGGCCTGGATCAGGCACACCCCAATCTCTAGTCTGACATCATTGCTCTTTAGCACTCTAGAAAAATTTTCTCAATACAACTTGTCTTTTGATTTCCTGACTACTTGTGTCAAGAGTGTTGATTGTGGATCTAAGTATGATGAAATTGTTAACAACCTCAATCTTTTCTCTATCTTGATACTTCCTGTTGACCCACTGGTGAGGGTCTTAATTTTCTTTATGTTGGGATGCAATCCATATTGAAGGCTACAGTCCTTGACTTTTTGCATCAAAAGTTCTCCTCAGATTAGACAAGCAAGGTTGTGTCATCTGCCTAATGCAGGTTGTTGATTAATGTTTCTCCTGATGCCACATTCCACCTCATAGAAGTCTAGCCTCCAGCATGATCTGTTTTGCATATAGAATGAAAAAGTATGGAGAAAGGACACATCCCTAATGCATTCCTTTCTTTATTTTGAACCATGTAGTGTTCCCTTGCTCTGTTCTTATGACAGCTTCTTGGTCTAGAATCAAGTGTTCTGAAGGATTGGAGGAAGACCCATCAAATGCTTGCTGAAAGTGAAGGAGGACGTGAGGGGCTTGCTGTAAAAGTGCAAAGACTATACCTTTCAATATGGATTACATCTCAACATCAAGAAAACAAAAATAAATCTAAAAAGGAAAACAAAAATCTCACTACTAGATAAACAGGCAACATTATGATAGATGAAGAAAAGATTGAAATTGTCAATGATTTCATCTTACTTGGAGCCACAATTAACAGCTATGGTAACAGCGGTCAAGAAATCAAAAGATGTGTTCCAATGGGAAAATATACTGTCAAGGACTTCTCCAAAGGGCTATAGAGCAAAAATGTTTGTTGAAGGACTAAGTTGTGTCTATTCTAAGTCATGATCTTTTTCAACTACTACTTATGCATCAGTAAGTAGGATAATGAATAAGGATGACAGACTATGGTCATTGCCAGCTAGTTATCAACAGCTATCATCTGCATTGGCAGAGATTGTCTTTGTTTCTCCTGAAAAGCTGCCAGTAGGTTAAAATCAGCTGCCTTTGTGTTCAGCAGCACAACGCCCTCTGAACTACACCACCAAAGTCATCAACCAAGAGTGAGGAAGAAAGAAGAGGTGTGGTGGAAAAACATCACAAATAAAGTCCACCTTCTTTTCATGTATTCAGTTAGAGCAGACCCAACAGATAGTCATTTATATGGCAACTTTATCTTGTGTTAGCATAATATTTCTCTTTAAATATTAAAGAATTAATAGATAACAGCAAACACATGAAATGGTCAAACTGGGGAAAGGAATAGTGGGATTGATGGGAATAAAAATAAATTCATTGTTCCTTTTTAAAAAATTTTTAAAAATTATTTTAATATTTAACTTTTTATTCATTATAGCACATTTTCTCCCCCCTCCTTCAGCCTACTCCACAATCACCCCTTGTTCCAGATTATTCTCACACATATAATGCATAATCATGTATTTCTTTTAAACAGTTCTTTCCGTCATCTATTCTTTTTTTTTTGCAGTTCGATGCTTCTTTATTCTGGTGATTCAAAAAGCTCTCCTTCATCTATTCTAAGGCATTGTTCATTATCTAGCCACTCTTTCCCCAATCTCTCCCCAACCTCCCCACATCTATCCTATTTTATAACAGCAGTGTTATGCAGTATTTGCCCTTTTGTGACTGAGATATTTCACTGAGCATAATATTCTCCCCATGTTGTGTAGTATTTTATTATTTCATTTTTTTCAATTTTTTGTATACTATTGTTTTTCAATTCCATTGTGTGAGTGTACCATAAATTTTCTGTCCATTTGTTGATGTGCACTTGGATTGCTTCTCTCTCTTTGCTATTGTGAATAACACAGCAATAAACATGAGTATGCATACATCTGTTTGAGTCGTGCCTGTGGTTTCTTTAGTACATATTCCCAGTAGTGAAATTGCTAGGTCAAATGGTATTTCTATTTCTTACTTTTTAATTTTTTAATTAAGATTTTAATGAAAAATTTATACAGAACTTGGATTTCCATTCATTCGTTTTTGCACAGTTTCCTCCCTGCCCACTCCTTAGCTCACTTTTCTCTTTGAAAGAAAAATTGTTTCATTGTTGTACAATCCTCCCAAGTCCACTTTACTATGCAGCTCTTATTCTGAACTGTTGTCATGCAAATAATACCTAATCATAGATTGCTTTTTAAAAATGTGTGTGTGTGTATGTGTGTGTGTGTGTGTGTAGTGTGTGTAGTGTGTGTGTGTGTGTGTGTGTGTGTGTGTACACCATCAAATCTGATCCAACTGCTACAGGAGAAGATTGCCCCTCCTTCTCCAGCAGAGCATCTGGTGGATTTGAACCCCATGCCTCTGGGATTGTAGTGCAGCTTCTTGTCACTAGGCCACCAGAGTTCCCTCATATATGCCTTTTAAGCAGTTTTATTCCTCATCTGTTTCAACGCAGTGTACATTATTATCCCCTCTTTTCTTATTTTCTCCCAACCCCCATGTCAGTCCTGTTTTATAACAGTGGCATTTTTCAGTATTTGTCCTTTTGTGAGTGAGATATTTCACTCAGCATAATGTCCTCCAGGGCCATTCATTTTGTATATTTCATGTGTTCCTTGTTTTTCAGTGCTGCATAGTATTCTATTGTATGAATACCAGAGCTTCTCTATCCATTTGTTTGTTGATGGACACTTGGGTTGTTTCCAGCTTTTTGCTACTGTGAACAACGCAGTAATAAACATGGGTGTGCATAATCTCTGTTTGGGTGGAAGTTCTGATATTCTACTGAAGATTATCCAAAAACAACTGGAACAACACATCAGCAGAGAATTTCCAGAAGTCCAGGTTGGGTTTAGAAGGGGTTGTGGTACTAGGGATATTGTAGCTAATGTTAGATGGATTTTAGCTGAAAGCAGGGAATATACCAGAGGAATGTATATCTGTGTTTCATTGACTATGCAAAGGCGTTTGACTGTGTGGATGATAACAAACTATGGCTGACTCTGAGAAGAATGGGAATCCCAGAACACTTGATCGTGCTAATGTGAAACATATACTTGGATCAAGAGGCAGTCGTCAGAACAGAGCAGGGAAACACTGCATGGTTCAAAACTGGGAAGGGCATACGCCAGGGATGTGTCCTGTCTCCATACCTTTTCAACTTGTATGCAGAACAGATTATCTGGGAGGCTGGGCTGTATGAGGAGAAATGTGGGGTCAAGATTGGTGGAAGATCTATCAACAATCTGCATTATGCAGATGACACAACCCTGCTTGCCAAAACTGAGGAGGACCTGAAGCGCTTGCTGCAGAGGGTCAAGGACT
>NW_006399962.1:4324226-4324814 GCF_000299155.1 Elephantulus edwardii | reverse complement strand
AGGAGGGGAAGGCCCTCTATGAGGTGGATTGATTCAGTGACTGGGGTAATCGGGATGGGTGTATCGCAGACCATGCGATTGGCAAAGGACAGAGCAGAGTTTAGGGCTGTTGTACATAGGGTCGCTATGAGTCGCAAACAACTCCACGGCACATAACAACAACAAAATATTCCCAGTAATGGAATTTCTGAGTGAAATGGTATTTCTATTTCCAACTTTTTGAGAAAGTGCCATATTACCTTCCATAGTGGTTGCACCATTTTATGCTCCTACCAACAGTGAATAAGGGTTCCAGTTTCTCCACAACCTGGCCAGCATTTGTTGTTTGCTGTCCTGTTGAGTTTTGCTAATATCTCATAGTTGCTTTGAATTTTCAACTTTTTTAGAAAGTGCCAGACCACCTTCCATAGTGGTTATACCATTTTACATTCCCACTAGCAGTGAATAAGAGTTCCAATGTCTCCACAACCTTCCCAGCATTTGTTGTCAAGGATAGTTTCTTAAAGGTCAAGTACTATATAGTTATAATGAGCTTGCTATAGTTGCCTTTACTTATTAAATGCAAATAGCAATCTTTTTTTTTTTTTT
>NW_006399962.1:4311440-4323881 GCF_000299155.1 Elephantulus edwardii | reverse complement strand
ACACACACACACACACACACACACACACACACAGACACACACACACACACACACACACACACGCACCCCCCCTGGATCCCTGTCTTGGTTCCTCTGGCAACAGCTGGTTAGCTCGTTTCTAGAACTTCAGTTTACCATTCGGTAAAAAGGGAAGAAATGTCACTTCACTCCTACAATTTTTCTGCTAAGTGGAAAATAGTGGACTGCACTAAGTTAGAGGAAATGTTTTGCTGGATTGTAAATGTTAATGGGTTTTGCGGCTATTACAACATCAAAGGAGCCCTGGTTGCCTAGTCCATAACATGAAACTGCTAACTAAAAGGTCTGCAAAACCAAAATATACCAGCTGCTCTATGGGTGAAACACGGGAATCTCCTCAAGTACGGAGTTACAGATTCAGAAACCTAACTGATGATTTACAGATTCAGATGAAAGGTCACTGAACCCGATTCCACTCAATTGCCCTGGATTTTATTACAATATTGATGCCCTGGAGGTCGAAAAAGGAAGTTTAAAGCATTTTGACCTGGAGTGAGGGGTGAAATATTTCCTAATCAAAGTCCAGTTGTTTTTTAAGTATTCGAAGCAAAGCCTTGAGAGGAAAAAAAGAATTCTATTTTCAGGTTAAGATCTGGAATGCAACGTTCTGTGGGGTCCCTCTGCTGCTCGACGGGCACCAGGGGGCGCAAGTTGGGTACGTCGAGGAAACTGGTTCGGTGTTGGACTGGGACTCCTCTGCCCTGGATCTGAGACTTGGTGCGAGAAGTGCAAGGGTCCACGCCATTCTTGGACTCAGTCTCTAGTGCCCCTTACTTTTTTCCAGCGGGAGCCCAGACTTGGAAGGCACTCACTCATGAGGGTGTGAGCACCCCTAACAGAAGTGCCCATCTGGTGCCCAGCCGACCTCCTAGAGCTGCAGTCGCCCGGACGTCGGTCACAGGAGAGTGGAAGGAGCGGCAGCTGTTCTCCCAGGCGGCCGTGGGGGGCAGCAGAGGGGACGGCGACAGGTGCGGGAGCTCCTCCCAGGGTGGAAGTGGAAAGCGGGCTCTTAAGCTGTTCCCAGGCTGGAAACCACCCCCGCCCCCCAACCAAATCCCCGGGAGAGGCCGAGCTGGCGCCGGGGCTGGAGGAGGAAGCGGCCGGAGACAGTGCAATTTCACGCAGCCTCAGGTTCTTGGGCAGGAGGGATGAGTTATGGGACTTCGAGCCACGGGAAACTGAGGTGGCCTGAGTATGAAGCAAACAACACCCTCCCCCTCAAAAACACACAGAGAAAAATATTCACTCCAGAGAGAAAAATCCTCAAGTGATCCAACCGGCTAGGGGAGTTGAATGATTTGGTTAATGGGCGAGGCTAGTTTTCAGGGGGCTGGGCTTTGGCATACTCTCCCCGCCCCCATTACCTTTCCCTGGATTTGGAGGGGTTTTGAATCTGACCTTCTCTCGGGCCAGGGCCAGAAGCAAGGTTAGGGTGAGACATCCCTTATGCTGATCGGCTTGGCTGAGAAGAGGGGGTCTCGGAGTTGCGCGGGAGTCGGAGGCGCGCTCTCGGGGCGGGCAGTCGGTTGCAAACTCCTGCAAACTCTGCTCCAGCCCGCACGGAAGGGGGCGCGGCCGTGACTCACCCCCCCTCCCCTCCGCACCCTCCCCCTTCTCAGCCACCGGCCAGGACTCCGACTCCCGACTAATTTGCTCCTGCCGTCCCCACCACCACTTCGCTGGCGGCTCAGGTGGTTCAGTCTTCGATGTCCTAGTCCCAGGGCCCCCGGGCTGGGCTCCCCTCACCCTCTACTGGAGTTATGAAGGCGAACGGGGCTCTGCAGGTGCTGGGTTTGCTTCTTAGCCTGGCCCGGGGCTCCGAGGTGGGCAACTCGCAGACAGGTAAGCTGTGCCGGGAGCATCAACCTACTGGGAACCCGGGAGGCCGAACTATGTGGGCGTCCCTAAAAGGGTGTGAGGCTCCGGGGCTCGGTGCAGTGGGGTGCTGACCCCCGGTCCCCAGAGACCAGCTGGGGAGAGGAGGGTCAGACTCAGAGGCTGAAGTTCTAGGCATGGTCAGTGACGCCGATAAAAAGACTTTCAGGCCCTCTTTTCACCAGCTCCCCACAGACCCTAGTCTCACTCTTTTCTCCTATGGAACTGACGCCACTTTGAAGGGGTGCTGCAAAAAGAGGAGTTGGGAGCTCACTCTATAAACAGCGGAAGATAGTTGGAGGTGGAGATCTTGGCGGGAAGGGTGAGAAGGGTTGTGTTGGAGGTCTCAATAGACCCTCTACCCCCCAGTTTCAGCAGCCTTCAGTTTCATTGTTGTGCCAATAAGGCGGAGCTATGGGATGTTTGGGGTGGGGAGGGAAGGTGATAGTGATTGTTTTCGATGTTGGAAAACAAGAACTGCACCTCTGCTTCCGGGGGAGGGTTGATTAACCAGAGGGTCAAGTCCAAGTGATAAAGGAATGAGAGGCCCAAGCGAGCTTCAAAATAGTAAAACTCAACCAACTACTTTTTGTCGCTGTAACTAGTATTTATTGAGCATATACAATAGGGGCAAGGACTTCCAGTCTGTTTTTTTCTCTCACCAACTTGGAACCAAGAGGGCATCCTTTCACATCTGAGCCTTCTGTGCTTAAGAATATTTCCCTAACTTCATCCAATTTTATTTCTTTCACTCCAGGAAACGAGAATCCTGGATTGCTCTTCTCTATTACCACTCTCATGACATTTGAGCTTTTTGGGGGGGTCTCTGGGACAGCAGATACCTGAGGGTAACTAGAATAGTTCTGTTGATCTCCCCTCCTCACGGATCCCAGTTCGCAGTGTGACACTGCCAGGGCCCCTTCCCCAGGGTTGGGAGTGGGAAAACACCTGTGCTTCCCCCACAGTTGCTAGGCCTAAATTTAGACCCTGGGTTCTTGAGATATGAACACTCCCAGCTGGTGCAGGGTGGGGGTCTGGATACTACAGTGGGAGGGAGGAGTGAAATGACTGTATCACTGGTCTATCCAGAGCCCTGGAATCTTCAGCCTAGGAACCCAGGAATCCTAAGTCCTGGCCCCTTCCCTGGGAGAGGAAGAAGGCTGGCCTGGTTGGGTCTCTTTACCCTTTATCTGGGTTCTGCAGCTTCTGGGCATCCGGCCCTGTCTCAGTTCTTCTATAGCCCCTTTGTCCCAGCTGTGATGGGAATGGGGGATGTTGGAGAGGAGGCCCTTGGTTGGGGGGTGGGCTGGAGATTCTTGCTCTGTCCCATTCCCCGTTAGCTCTTTACCAAGGAGGGGCAGTGATACTGCCCCTTCCTATATAACCCTGGCCCCCAAAACAGCCAGGAATTTTTGTAAAGTTCCTCTTCCCCTATCCCTATCGTCAGGCTGCCTGGCTCCTCCCCAAAGATGTTTTTCATCTTCTCTCCCTGCCTGAGCCCTTTGCTCCCTGTTTGCGTTATATGGACTTTACCCTCAGAGTGGCAGGGAGCTGGGATTGGACTTCCAATACCAGCTTTCTAAGCCCAGGCACAAAGTCTACATTCACACTTGCAGGTACATGAGCTTGAATGGACACCTGAAATTCTTCCCAATAAGGAAACCCAAAGGCATACAGAACCTGTGTAGATTTCTGGGCTGATAGAGGAACTATGAACATTTTTCTGTGTGTGTCCATGTGTGCATATGTGCACACATGCACACACCACTTCCCTATGCAGAAATCTTGGCTCCTCCCTTATCTACGGAGAAAGATTGGCGCCTTGACTTGGAAGAAGGGGTGTTTTACCAGGAAGGGGGTTGGGGTGGGGCTGTTCCAGGAATGACTAACCTTCCTAGTCTCTTTGCATTTCAGCTCAAGGACCCTGAAATTCCCAGGCTCCTTTGGGAGCACCTGGCCTGTTTACCTCTTTGCTAACCCTACCTGTCCCTTCCCCCCAAAGAGAAATTATCAGAAGTCAATTGGTCAGAATCAGAGTGGACCTAGGGTGAGGCACTGAGACCTCAGCAGTCTCTCTACATTTCCCCCCCTCCCTCCCACTAACCTGATACTGCCTCAGGGAAGGGTGGTTGGAACAGGTGGTATACACACACACACAAACAGTCCTGCAGAGAGTCAGAGGAAAGAGACAAGAGTAGGGCTTCAGGGACCAAGATTTCCCTGAGCCCCGTCTTCCATTTTTACACAGCAAAGAGACCCAAGATGGATATGCTTCCTGTACTCCTAGTCTAACTTTCTCTGGTGGGGATGAGGATCCCCATATTGAGAAGGCCTTCTCTATCAATCCCTCCATCAATGGAATTGGGAAGATGGCTTGGAAGTAGTCTGCTCCTATTTCCCAATATACTTCACTGTGTTTGCTAAACATACCTTAGAGCTGAAAACTGTGTGCTGAGGGAGCTGGAGTGAGCTGAGTTAAGGAAAGGAGTGAAGGGAAACCAGAGTTATTTAGGAAAAGGATGGGGGGGATGGGGCACAGAGGGAGGGTGGAGAGTAGGCAACCAGCTCCTTATCTTCCAGCTTTAAAGACAAAGCTCCCATTGACCCCTCACCAGCCCTAGTCCCCTCACCCCACCCCACCCCACCCCGTTTAGTGAGGTCACTTGTCTGAACCCAAGGCTTGAGGGTGGCAAGGGGGTACTCCAGAGCAAGGGGACTCTGAGAACAGGGTGGGGCAGCCCCCTCTTCCTGGATAGAATCACTTCATTGTGGGCTTCTCTGTGGCCCCAGGCACTGCCCCCACCCTCTGCCCCCATCCCACCCTGGGTAGACACAATAGAGGCTGTGTGCTAGCCCCAAAGAGATGTTTATTCCTGGACTTAGGGAGAGGCAGGATGGGGGTAGAGAAGTGCCCCATGGAGGGTAAGAAAGAGGAAGAAGGGGACAAACAGAAATATTTGTCTCTTCTGAACTTCTCCTTTCTAAGGGATAGAAATCCCACATCTTCCCTGATTAACCTCTTTATGCCCAAAGTCATAGGGAGGGCTGGTGGCACAGTTTGTAGTCACCAGTGGAAAAAAAGGAAACCTTTCACTTCCCTATCTGGGAAGATGTGGAAGGAAGCTCAGGATCTCAGTTCAATATAAGCCTGTCTGGGTGGTATAAATGATTTGTGCTTCACTACTAACCGAAACATTGATGGTTTGAACTCATCCAGCAGCATGATCAAAGAAAGGTCTAGCAACCTATTTTGATAAAGATTGTTGTTATGTGCCGTCAAGTCACTTGCGACTCATAGCGACCCTATGTACAACAGCCCTAAACTCTGCTCTGTCCTGTGCCAATCGCACTGTCTCTGACACTCCCATCCCTATTATCCCAGTCACTGACTCAATCCACCTCATAGAGGGCCTTCCCCTCCTGTGCTGTCCCTCCACCCTCCCAAGCATGATGTCCTTCTCCAAACACCGGTCTCTCCTCACAACATGGCCAACTGTGGAGTAGCTGTTTTCTTTAATGTATAAGTTAAATGAATCATAATTATCTCACTGACATTAAATGTGATTTTATTTTGTCTGTCCTAAAGGGGGAAAGCGCGTGCTGGTGACCGACCCTGTAGGGAATTGTGCTGCTAACCCAAAGGCCCTATCTCTCTAGTGGTTCAAATCCACTAGTAGCTCTGGGGAAGAAAGATAGACAGTATCTTCCTATAACATTTGCAGCCTTTGAAACCCAAGGAAGGGTAGGCTATGAGTTGATTCTGAATCAGTGGCAATGGGATTTTTAAGTTGCTCTTTAAGGGGAGAGTTGGAGGTTTTCTAACCCTGTTGAGTATTAATGGAAGAAAGGAATCAAGGAGGTGGTCTTACAGGATAGGGAATGGAACTGAAAACATGTGTCCATCCCTCCCATTCTTGTCTCAACTTTGAACAGTGTGTCCTGGAACTCTGAACGGGCTGAGTGTGACTGGTGATGCAGAGAATCAATACCAGACACTGTACAAGCTCTACAATAGGTGTGAAGTAGTCATGGGGAACCTCGAGATCGTGCTCACAGGACACAATGCTGACCTCTCATTTCTACAGGTTAGATGCCCCAACCCCCGCCCTCAACCTTTATTCTCTCCACTGCCTGCATGCTTCCCTTCCTCAGGGCTACTGGGTGGAATCCAGAATTTCTACCATGCAACTTTTGTAGTCGTAAAGACAATGACTAGAATCTGGGGCCAATGGCCTGGTCATCACAGCCAGGGCTTAATGAGAAGGGAGCAAGGGCAGGGTGGTGGTCTGTAACAAAATAAATAGACTAACATAGAGACTGGAGGATCAAGAAGACCCGGGGAAAGGATAAAGGACCTTCCCGTCATAGAAAGAAAATGGTTGGAAAGCAGAATTCCCCAATTGTATCTGCTGCTTGTCTTTCCTCACTAGAGTGTGACATACCCACTCCCTACTCCAAAATAACAACTCCAAAATAAGAATTAGAAATAACTAGAGGGGCTAAGGATTCCTGAAGGAGCCTGTGACATCGTAGGTTAAGTTTTGGACTGTCAGCCAAAGATCTTCCATTTGAACACACAGGCGCCTCCATGGGACAAAGATGAAACAGCCCCACCTTCCATTCAGATTTACAGCCTTTGAAACCCTATAGAGGATCTCCATGAGTCTGAGTCTGTTGAATAGCAGTAGGGTTTTTGGTTTATTTGTAAAATTATTATTTTGGAAGGATTCTTTTTTTTTAAGGATTCTTTAAGGAGCCTTGATGGCATGTGGTTAGGTACTCAGCTACCATCTGAAAAGTGGGTAGTTCACACCCACCATCCGTTCCTCAGGAGAGAATTTTACAGTCTGCTTCCATAGAATTTTATAGCCTTGGAAACCCTCAGAGCAGTTCTGCTCTGCACTTCAGGAACATTATAAGGAGGATAGAGTAAACAGCAATGAGAGGAGGGGAGGATTCCTAATGCTTTAAGAAGGAAGAGGGGATTGAGACTTTTGGCCTTGTTGTCCAACTGATTAACAACATCTCCATTACAGTGGATCCGAGAAGTGACAGGTTATGTCCTCGTGGCCATGAATGAGTTCTCTACACTTCCACTGCCCAACCTGCGAGTGGTACGGGGCACCCAGGTCTACGATGGAAAGTTTGCCATCTTTGTCATGTTAAACTATAACACCAACTCCAGCCACGCTCTGCGCCAGCTTCGCTTCACTCAGCTTACCGGTCAGTACCTGGTGATTTCTTCTCGTCTTGTCCTTCAGCCTGCTGACAGCCCCCTCCTTGAAGACCAATGACAGCTTCTTCTAAGTACCCCTTCAGGGTCTCCACCACCTTGACCACTGTGGTCCATCACTCCTTAAATAATAGAAGGCCTCTCAGTAAGGAGCTGGGGTATCTGCCGTGCAAGGGGGGTTTGTATGTCCCAGTAAGGCTGGAGTAAGAACTAAATCTATTAACAGTTACTCTAATTCAAAGTGTCTTGTCTTTTCCTTGGGAATCCTACCTTTACCTCCCTCCTTAAGCCAAAACTATTGGTTGGAAAATAAGCAGACAGGGCTTGCAGGGAGGGCGGAGAAGAGGGCGGGAGGCAGGCATGAGTCAGAGGCTCTCTTTGTCCCCCTCCCCCACTGGCCAAACCGGATCTAGACAGGTGCTTGAGGAGACTGCACTTCTGTGAGCTGCCTCTTTTGCTCTATAATGTGTATCTTCTCTGCAGTTCAGATTTAATTGGACATATCTATCTGCTCCATTTCCCCGACTCCTGAGTTTCAGGTTTCCTTTGGACTGGTGGGGAGGTAGGAAAGAGGAGGTCTGCTGTCACCCTAAACCCTGTCACTTCTCTTCCCTACATCAGAAATTCTGTCAGGGGGCGTTTATATTGAGAGGAATGAGAAGCTTTGTCACATGGACACAATTGACTGGAGGGACATCGTGAGGCACAAAGATGCCGAGATAGTGGTGAAAGAAAATGGCAAGAGCTGTGAGTAGCCCTAAGACTGCTCTCCCCAACCGCACCCCCAAACCAAGTGACTCCTTTTCTACCATCATGATATCGCTGTGCTCTAATCTTAATCTACTTCTTCTCTACTGAACATCTCCAGCCCTAAACCCAAGGAGCCTGCCAGAAGGGGCTAGGTCAGTTCCCCAAAAGCCAAACTACAGAAGCAATGAGTTAAAAAAAGGGAGGGAGGGGCAAACAATGTCTGTCTACTAAATGGAGAAACCAAATCTTTAGACTCTATGTTCATCCCTCTTTCTGTTACAGCATGCTCTTTTCTCTTTGGAATGTATCTATCCTTGGCCACTATCTGCGTCTTCCTGATCATTCACACACGTATTCCTGCTAGATATAATTTGCCAAGAAGGAACCAAGTTCCTGAGCTGGGACTGAGGCAGAGGCTGGCATTTGCCCTAGTCCCTCCCTTTCAGCTGTCCAGTAGGTGGTGTGGAGGCGGGCGCTCCGCCCCTTGTTGACAGGTTCACTTGAGCCCAGCCCTGCTTTCCAAGGGCGAGGAAGATAGTGCTTTGGCTTTTCACTTCCTGGGACTGGGGTGCCTGTGTGTTGACATCATACCCTGCTGATTCAAGCAGCCTTTATTAGCACTGATGTCCCCTTATGTTTTCTTCTTTCCCAACCAGGTCCCCCCTGTCATAATACCTGCAAGGGAGGATGCTGGGGCCCAGGACCAGAAGATTGCCAGACTTGTAGGTTTTCTTCCCCCTAGAGATTTAAAACTCACGTACTTCCACCTCCTTGCCTACCCCAACCTGTGTCATTATTGAGGGTATGGATGAGACTGGAAAAACGCTTGGACTATAGTCCTAAATGCCCTGACAGCTATATTTCCTTTCCTTCCGTAGTGACCAAGACCATCTGTGCCCCTCAGTGTAATGGTCACTGCTTTGGGTCGGACCCCAACCAGTGCTGCCATGATGAGTGTGCAGGGGGCTGCTTGGGCCCCCAGGACACAGACTGCTTTGTACGTACCAAACTTGCTTGGGGCCTGAAATGAGGACGTGGGCTTCAGGGAAGTGGGACAGGTACATATGTAACATTTATAAGTCTTCCATAATTCCAGGCCTGCCGACACTTCAATGACAGTGGAGCCTGTGTTCGCCAGTGTCCACAGCCTCTCGTTTACAACAAGCTGACTTTCCAGCTAGAACCCAATCCCCACACTAAGTATCAATATGGAGGAGTGTGTGTGGCCAGCTGTCCCCGTGAGTGTCTGAGGGGAAAGAACAACTGTAATTGATCCAGGATGTTAGATGATATTTAGGAAGCATAAAGGAGTCGTATGGAAAATAAAGAGGCCTAAGAGGGAAGCTGTGAGCTCAAATGACATCATCCATTGTGTATATGCTTCTAACCAAAAGGCCAGGTATCTCTGGTGGTTAGAATCCATGGGAAAAGAGGGGCGTTCTTCTCAAGATTTACAGACTCAGACACCCGATGAAGAGTCTATAGGAGTTGGAACTAATTAAAAAGCTGTTTGAGTTTGAAAAGGGAAATGGTTTGAGAAGTATAACAACCTGATCACCCCAAGTGAGTGTCCCTTAGATCCTGTTCCACTCCCAGAACTTAGGGTGGTGAAGATATAGGCAAACTCAGTGCAGAGCAGGAGGGTACAGGTCTAGGGCAGGATTTGACTAATAGTTGGTAGTGTTCCTCATCTCTAACTGTGATCCCCTCTTTCTCAGATAACTTTGTGGTGGACCAAGCTTCTTGTGTCAGGGCCTGTCCTCCAGACAAGATGGAGGTAGATAAGAATGGACTCAAAATGTGTGAGCCCTGTGGAGGGTTATGTCCTAAAGGTGAGTAGGAGATGAGAAGAAAGAAGTTAGTAAAAGAATATCCTTTCTTCTGGAGCTATGTAGACAACCTCTCCTGAGCTCCTTTTGTGTTTGCAGCTTGTGAAGGAACGGGCTCCGGGAGCCGCTTCCAGACTGTGGACTCAAGCAACATCGATGGATTTGTCAACTGCACCAAGATCTTGGGCAACCTGGACTTCCTTATCACTGGCCTCAATGGGTTAGAAATCATAAATCCTGCTCCTTCTCTGATCCCTCACCCCATCCAACCTTCTTACAATTCGCTGTATGGTTTACCCCTTCTTATTCTTCTTGTCAAGTCAGAATCAACTCAGAACTGACCCTCCAGCAGGTTTTCTGGAGGCTGTAAATTACATGGGAGAAGGTCCCTCATCTTCCTCCTTTGGATCTACTGGTGGATTAGAATTGCCATAGAAGCACCACCCTTGGCTTAGCAGTGCAACTCCCTATGGACTGTGCCACCAGAACTCCTGAACTTCTTCAGGCTACTCAGTAATCAAGTCCTAGAGGTCCTTAAGTTAGTGCTTGACTCAGGGACTCCATAGATCCTGTGAAAGGGACAGAGTCATCCTCCTCAAAGTTTTCTGATCATTTGGTCTTGAATTTAGATCATTATCTGCCTCCTCTTGACTTCCAGCTGTTTTCTCTAATTGTGGTCAATGGGACAACAAAGAACAAAGATTTATAATCCAATGACAGCATTTAAAACATGTGTGTGATGGTGTATGAAACATTACATATACATGCTTTTTTCTTTTAACTTTTTTCAATTCAAAGTTACTGTATTTTTATTTCAATATAATTTTTTATATTTTCTTTTTTTAAGAAAGAAAACATCCGTTTTATTGCTTTCACTAGATGTGACTCTTTTTTTTTATTAATTTATGAAAGTTTACAGAGACTTTGGATTTCCACTCATTCATTGTTGCACTTTTCTCTCTGCCCAACCTCTTCCCCAGTTCACTCTTCTCTTTGAAAGGTAAAAGAAAAATTCTTTCATTGTTATACAGTCCCTCTCCCCAAGTCCACTCCACTATGCAGCCTTCGTTCTGGACTCCTGTCATGACAATAATACCTAATCAAATAGCCCTTTTAAACAATTCTCTCCCTTATCTGTTTCAATGCAGTATACATAATTTATCCCATATTTCTCAGTCTCCCCTCAACCCAATGTCAGTCCTGTTTTACAACAGTGGCACTATGCAGTATTTGTCCTTTTGTGACTGAGATCACTCAGTATAATGTCCTCAAGGGTCACCGATTTTGTATAATATTTCATGAGTTCCTTTTTTTCCAATGCAGCATAGTATTCCATTATGTGAATATACCACAGCTTCTCTATCCATTCGTTTGTTGATGGGCACTTAGGTTGTTTCCAGCTCTTTGCTATTGTGAACAAAGCTGCGATAAATATGGGTGTGCATATATCTGCTTGGGTGGCGGTTATGGTCTCTTTGGGGTATATTCCCAGTAGAGGAATTGCTGGGTCAAATGGTATTTCTATTTGCAACTTTTTGAGAAAGCGCCATACAGCCTTCTGTTGCAGACCGAGGGTCCCAAAGAATAGAATAATTTTATAATTATTAATAAAGAGACAAACAACCAGGAATGAGATAGAGCAGAGAGCGTAAAACAGGGGGCCAACAGTCCTTGACTGAAGACCTCGAAGCTTCTCTGAGTATTTATATAGAATTGCAAGGAAATACAAAATAAAGGATAATGGTGAAATCTTTTACAGATAAGGCCAAGTTCCTCTTTATGTTAATCTCAAGAGGGAGGGATTCATTAGATAAAAACTAAGAACAATGTTGACTCCTAAGGAATGCCCTAGTGTCACAAGGTGACCTTCAGCTTGTATTAAGCCTCCCTCATTTCCCGATACAGCATTTGGTCTACTATTATTAATTTTGATATTCGGCTTCCCTCATTTCCCCCTCTTTTGTTTAAGTCATAATTTTGTGATCATCAAGATGAGTATAATTTTTCTTCTTCAGGATTCATTCTTGTTTGTATATAATCAAATATAAGAAAGCAACTATGAGAAAACAAAATAAGTTCACAAAAACACTTCCAATAAAGCAGCATTCCTTGTAATATATCCCTTACATAGGTAGAATGCATACCATAAGCAGCTATGGCTTGCTTCAATTCTTTAATTGTTTTATAAGATAATGACTGGTGTTGATACAATTGATAACCTTGGGGATATTCGTGATCAGGAAGCATATCCTGAATTGTTACTGGAAGGAAATACAGAAGCTCCTTTTCCCCAAATTAGATAAATCATCTTGCTTTGCTTGTTGCAAAGCTCTGCACATTACCGTTAAAGGTTTCTTAAAAGTAGTCACTCCCTCTCAGAGGTACACGGTTCGAATCCACCAGATGCTCTGCTGGAGAAGGAGGAACAATCTCCTCCTGTGTCAGTCAGATCTGATTTGACAGTACACTAAAAAAATAATGAAATAAAATTTAAAAAATTTAAAAAAAAAAGTAGTCACTCCCACCGGAGCATGATTCATATCATTAAATAGCATAGAGTCTGGAACAGTTGCTGCTGATGAAGCTGTATTTTTACTTTGATAATATATCTCATTACAAGAACCCAATTTATCTATTTTATTAGAAAGCTCCAAAACTTGTTTACTTAATTTCTCATAAGGACTATCATTCTGAATTTTATCATTCAATTCCTCC
>NW_006399962.1:4292475-4306335 GCF_000299155.1 Elephantulus edwardii | reverse complement strand
GGAGTTTAGGGCTGTTGTACATAGGGTCGGTCGCTATGAGTCTCAGGTGACTCGACGGCACATAACAACAACAACATGCTGTGTGTTGCTGTACAGAGGTAACTCATGGTTGCTGTGATGCTCAACTCTGTGACAGTGATGTGCCAATCATGGTAATGGATACCCATGGTGGACAGTGTTGGCTGGAGCTTCCCAACTAAAACAAGCCTGGAAGCAAGAGGGGCATCCACTTCTGATATGGCTTGCCTCCAGAAACTATATGTACGAACAGTGCTCAGGCCTTTTGAACAGTGCTCAGGCCTTTTGTTCATAGGGTTGCTATGCGTCGTCTACGACTCAACGGCACCTACCACCACCAACAACATGCTGTATTTGCAAGAACAGTATCAAGATTCTGCTCTTCACTCAGGTTCCCCAAATGTTAACATTATACATTTGCTTTTTCTAATTTCTTTTGCTCTCTCCTCCTACTCTTCCTCTCTCCTTCATTGTTTCTCTGTCTCTGTCTCTCTCTGTCTGTCTGTCTCTCTCTCTCTCCACACGCATGCATACACACACAGAGAGCAAAATCTTTGGTCAGGGAGTCATCTGACTCATGGTGGCCCCATGTGTCACAAAATAAAACTGCTGCATAGCGTTTTCTTTATGGGGACAGATCACTGGGCCTTTCTTCTACAAGTGGGTGGGTTCCGGCAACCAATTTTTCGGTTCGTCTCTTTCTCTCTCATTGCCGCTGAGGACAAACCATATGTGCCACCCACGGCCCCTCACATTTACATATTATACACACATTCTTTTTCTCAAAAACTGGAGGTTAAGTTTTCAGACATGCCACACCTCAGCCCTAGTATATTTCAGTATGCATTTCCTAAAAATAATAACATTTTCCACATAAACACAGCATAATTGTTTAAATCAGAATAATAACATGATGCACAATTATGAGATATGATTTTACCTACAAACTATGAAACTTTTATCAGTTGTCTCATGTACATTGGTTACAGTAAAAGAAAATCCTGATTGTACAATATTTTCTTTTGTTATGTCTCTTTAATTTAGTCATAGAAGCTCTGCTGGGTGCCATGATTGAAGTGCTTGCCTTCTAACAGAATGGTTGTGGGTTCAGATCCACTAGCTGCTCTGCAAGAGGAAAGCGTCTGCTTCTGTAAAGACTTACAGTCTTGGAAACCCATTAATGCATTTCTTTTTTTTTTTTATTTTTTATTATTTTGTGTGCGTGTACCGTCAAATCAGATCTGACTGGTACAGGAGGATATTGCGCCTCCTTCTCCGGCAGAGCATCTGGTGGATTCGAACCGTGTTTCTCTGGGATTGCAGTGCAGCTTCTTGCCACTAGGCCACCAGAGCTCCCCTCCATTAATGCATTTCTATTCTGTCCTGTAAGATCTGTGAGTCAGAATTGACTGGATGGTGGTGGGTTTGGTTTTTGTTTTATTTTTAAAACAAATGTTATTGTTTGTCTCACATAAGGTGGACAATTTTTATGAGTACAGGCCAAGTAATAAGCAAAATGGTGCTCAATTTTGGTTTCTCTGATGTTTCCTCATCTTTAGATTTGTTGTTGTTATGTGCTGTCGAGTTGCTTGCGACTCATAGCAACATTAGATTTAGGTTATACATATGTGTGTGTGCACGCCATCAAATCAGATCTGACTGGTACAGGAGGAGATTGTCCCTCCTTCTCCAGCAGAGCATCTTTTTTTTTTTTTCCAGCAGAACATCTGGTGGATTTGAACTGCACGCCTCTGGGATTGTAGTGCAGCTTCTTGCCACTAGGCCATCAGAGCTCCCTAGGTTATACATTTTTCATAGTAATGCTATAGATGTTAGATTCTCAGTGCATCATGTCAAGAAGACATGATTTCCTGAGTTTACTTGTCCTTTCACCAGTGGTGATATTTCTGATATCTCTGATCACTGTGTTATAGTCATGCTCTGCTACATTCCTTTTAAAAAGTTACTGGATTTTCCTCCCTATAATTAAGAAGTATCTTATGGGGAGATGTTCACAAAAATCAAATGCTATCATGATTTCTAATTTCACTATTCTTTCCACATTTATTGGTTTGCATCGTAGTATTAAAGACTCCCTTCTTATGTATGTATGTATGTATGTATGTATGTATGTATGTATGCATTTATTATTAACATTTCTTCTATTCAGTGATTCTGAATCTATTTGACAGCAACTTTTTAAATTCTTTACAATCATATTTATTTTGATGTCCAGTTGTTCCTAACTTTGCCAGCAGAAGTCCTTTCAAACTGGCTCTTTGGTTTATACTCTTCCTTTTTTAAGCACTTCATTTCTTTACCTAAACATCCGGGTTATCTAACATCCAGTTCTGGCCTTCCCTCACTTTGGTACAAATTGTTTTAGTTCCCAGATCTCTCCAAGGAGCCTTGTGCCTTTTACTGGAGGATGATATTTAGAAGCCAAGTTCTGAGATTAAGTGTGCTCATTTCTACCAGGATATTCCTCTACCATATTCACTTGTTTTTACTATTCCCCCCAGAGACCCCTGGCACAAGATTCCTGCCCTGGACCCTGAGAAACTCAATGTCTTCCGGACAGTACGGGAGATCACAGGTAGAGAGAAGAAGAGGCTACACCTTCTGTGAGAAATAGAAGAATCACTGGCTTACATTGGGGCATAACTACTGGGGAAAATCAGGTCCCAGGCAATAGGGGAGGGTGCAAGAGCAAATATGAAAAAGAGGAAGGGGGGAAGGTCCCTTGCTTATGTGACTCTCCCAACCCTCAGGTTATCTAAACATCCAGTCCTGGCCTCCCCATATGCACAACTTCAGTGTCTTTTCCAACCTGACAACCATTGAGGGAAGAAGCCTCTACAAGTAAGTATGAGATACTGTGATAATAGCATCACCACCCAGTGAACTCTATTTCTTAGGCATCTATAAGTGAAATGCAAAGCACTGTCTCATATAGCATGCCCATAGGACTGGAAAGTTTGACAGGGAAAAGGCAAAAGGAAGAAGATTCTCAGTGAGCCTGACTAATCCAGAATGTATTGAATAAGAATGAATCTTCTTGTGGGAGGGAGGGCTGGGTGGGGAGAGAAGTGCAGCAATGAATGAATGGAAATCCAAAATCTCTGCAAATGTTCATTAAAATTATTTTTTTTAATATTAAAATAAAATTTTTTTTAAAAATGAATCTACTGTACAGCCCATTTTCCCTCTAACGTCTCTCTTCTCATTCTGTCTTCTTATTTTCAGCCGAGGCTTCTCATTGTTGATCATGAAAAACTTGAATATCACATCTCTGGGCCTCCGGTCCCTGAAAGAAATTAGTGCTGGGCGTATCTACATAAGTGCCAATCGACAGCTGTGCTATCACCATTCTCTGAACTGGACCAAGCTGCTTCGGGGGCCTGCAGAAGCCAGACTAGACATCAAGCATAATCGGCCCCGAAGAGACTGTGGTAAGAGAAGGAGTCTATGGAAAGAGGGAGTCAAAGAGGTGAGGAATGAGAATTATTCTGCCTGCTCTTCTAATCTCCCATTTCCTCTCCAGTGGCAGAGGGCAAAGTGTGTGACTCACTGTGCTCCTCCGGGGGATGCTGGGGTCCAGGCCCTGGTCAGTGCTTATCTTGCCGAAACTACAGCCGAGGAGGTGTCTGTGTGACCCACTGCAACTTTCTGAATGGGTACAGTGAGGGAAGAAAGAGTCAAGAGGGGTAGGAGTGGGGCCATGAGATGGAGCTGTCCAGGTGGCATCAGAAAGTCTTTAGACAACTCTCTACATGTGCCTTGGCGGGGATAAACTAAGAGACACTTTGGCTGGGAGGTCAGGACATAAAAGCCAGGATTTGGAAATTAATTTCTTCTCTTACCTTCCCACCTTCAGGGAACCTCGTGAATTTTCCCATGAGGCTGAATGTTTCTCCTGCCACCCAGAATGTCAACCCATGGAAGGCACTGCCACATGCAATGACTCGGTACTGTAGAAGCCCCAGGATTTCTGAGAAAGGCAACACTGGAGGGTCTGGGGCAGGACATGGCTAAATCCCAGGGCCAACAGAGAGAGGCCAGATAATGCTGGGGCTTGTAGATGGAGGATCCTGAATGACTGGCTTGGTCCTTGCTGGAAAATATGGGATTGACCGTGGGACCCTGTTCTTTCTGATCTTCTCTTTTCCACTCAGGGTTCTGATGCTTGTGCCAAGTGTGCCAATTTTAGAGATGGGCCCCACTGCGTGAGCAGTTGCCCACATGGAGTCCTAGGGGCCAAGGGTCCCATCTACAAGTACCCAGATGTTCGGAATGAATGCCGACCGTGTCATGAGAACTGCACCCAAGGGTCAGTGATGGGATCATACAGAGGTCATAAAGACTATGATTTAGGAATTCATTATTTTCAGCTGTGAAATGAAGGATTGGCTGAAAGGAACTTTTAACAGCACAAGATTGAACCCTAATTTTGGGAACCTTGAATAAGCTTGGCTCAGGAGAAGGTTCAGGGTAGGGTTAGCAAAGTACAGTGTAGTCTATGCCTTGGGATAAGCTTTGGGCTCTGGAGTGGAAGGGATGGCATGACAGTGTTTGGAAAAAGCTTTTGGAATTAACCTGTTTTCCAAGCTTCCATTTAAGGAGTAATTTTCTTTCCCAGATGCAAGGGACCAGACCTACAAGATTGTTTAGGACAAACACCAGCACTGATCAGGTATGATAGGCTTGATAATTCTAAAAATTTGGGATAGTCATGAAAAAATCTAGGGAGAAAGTGGTTAGTTCCAGGAAAAGTGGGTCTCTATTCACTCTGTTTTCCTTCTGTATACAATTTGCTAGCAACACAGAGAGCTGGGGGGGAGACATAAACATCCATGTTCTTGGCATTCTTTTCAGCTATGGGTTGTTTTCAACTTGAAGATACACAATAACTATATATATATATATATAACTTCTTAGCCCAAATTTACCTTCAGTATAGGTACAGATAACATTTTAAAAAATGAGTTGATTTAAGATAATGCTGGGTTCCTCTATGTTCCATAGCAAAACCCATCTGGCAATGGCTTTGGCACTGGTAGTGGGATTGACAATGATTTTCCTGATCCTGGGCGGCACTTTTCTTTATTGGCGTGGCCGCCAGATCCAGAATAAAAGGGCCATGAGACGTTACTTGGAACGGGGTGAGGTGAGTATTAAGTTCAACTTGAAAGGTATCCTAGGGGAGCTCTGGTGGCCTAGCGGCAAGAAGCTGCACTGCAATCCCAGAGATATGAGGTTCGAATCCACCAGATGCTCTGGCGGAGAAGGAGGGACCATCTCCTCCTGTACAAGTCAGATCCAATTTGACAGTACACACACACACACACACACACATACACACACACCCCATACACACAAAATAATAAAATTTTTTAAAAAAATTAAAAGAAAAGAAAGGTATCCTAAATCATTGCTCTTTAAGAAGCCTCTTCCTTCCCTAGAGATTTAATCCCTTTCTTTAAGAAAACAGAGTGGCTTAACAAAACACTGACTAGAGAAATGGGAAACACACATTCTCATTTTGATTTTGCTATTGTGTTACATGACTTTGAGGAAGTTACTTTCCTTCTCTAAACCTCGTTTCTACATCTATCCAAAGGAAATAATAACATGCACCCTACAGGACGGTCCTAAGAATGAAGGAGGATAATGTATATATAAGTGCTTTGAAAGCAGGAATACTGTTTTAAGTACCCAAGGTGATATTATCAGCTTCTCCTAATCAAAGTTAAAACCCAACACTCTTGATTCTTCATTTCATGGAACAACCAACTTCCTCAATTTTCAGGATGTCTTATTCATCAATATGCTTATGATGCTGTCCAGCTTAGACTTCTTGTCCCCACTCTTTGGACTCTCCTATTAACCACACCACTGGTAAGGAGAGGGTCAAGTGGATTGTGAGAGTGGATTTTCCTGATGATTTCCCAATCTGCTCCTCAGAGTATAGAGCCTCTAGATCCCAGAGAGAAGGCTAACAAGGTGTTGGCCAGGATCTTCAAAGAAACAGAGCTGAGGAAGCTGAAAGTGCTGGGTTCAGGTGTCTTTGGAACTGTGCACAAAGTGAGTGGTGGCCTACAGGAAGTCCAAGGAGGTGGGGGAAGGATCCAAGGCAAAAGGGGGAAAGATTTAGTGATTAGATTTGCCTAGATTAAAAAAAAATATTTTAGGCTGATTCCTGCCCCTATCTTTCTAGGGTGTGTGGATACCTGAGGGTGAATCCATCAAGATTCCAGTCTGCATTAAAGTCATTGAGGACAAGAGTGGAAGGCAGAGTTTTCAAGCTGTGACAGATGTAAGTGAAAGGATTGGGGAAGGTGGATAATAAAATTAAGAGATATTTGTGCAGAAGCATGGTCCTATAAAGACTATGTTGGCCATGTTGATATTCTTGAGAATACTGATTCACAGTATAGGCTGGGGTTGGAAGTGTACATATTTGAGCATATGTGAACCTGCATGTTATCTGGACAATCTCTTTTGTGTCTCTTAGCATATGCTAGCCATTGGCAGTTTAGACCATGCCCACATTGTACGGCTGCTGGGACTGTGTCCAGGGTCATCCTTGCAACTTGTCACACAATATTTGCCTCTGGGTTCCCTGTTGGATCATGTGAGACAACACCGAGAGGCTCTGGGGCCACAACTGCTGCTCAACTGGGGAGTACAAATTGCCAAGGTGAGAGAAGTCTGGAGGAATTCTCGGAGGGAATGGCCTGGCTTGGGCAGACAGAGAAGGAGTGGGAAGGTTAAAGTTCTGAGAGTTGCCTTCAGGGTTTAGGAGGATTCTGGGTCTCAAGGGTCAATATTCCCAACTGTAAGTATATTTATTTCCTTCTCCCATAGGGTATGTACTACCTTGAGGAGCATGGTATGGTGCATAGAAACCTGGCTGCCCGAAACGTGCTACTCAAGTCACCCAGTCAGGTTCAGGTGGCAGATTTTGGGGTGGCTGACCTGCTGCCCCCTGATGATAAGCAGCTACTACACAGTGAGGCCAAGGTGAGATGAAACAAAGAGGGCAAGGAGGGGGGTGAAGCACGGAGTGAGGGCAGAGTCAGGGATCTTCCAGAGGCAAGAAGATGTTACATAGTAAGTTCAAAGAAAAAAGAACTTGGAGATGGCAGAATTTTGAATTTAGAAAGCAACAAAAAATGGTAGAGAACTTAGGGTATGGAAAGGCTTACTAAAAAAAAATCTGTAGAAATCAACTGGTAAAACCTTTATCTTTAATTCTTCAGACTCCAATTAAGTGGATGGCCCTTGAGAGTATCCATTTTGGGAAATACACACACCAGAGTGACGTCTGGAGCTATGGTCAGTGCATCTGGATATTATCACTACTTCAAATTCCTTCGTTGCCTTTTAAGACACCTTCTAGAAACTCAAGGGGGGAAAAAAATAACACCCACAATTCGTTGCAGTCACATTAGAACCGACTTCATAGTTAACCCTCCAGTGGTTTTCAGAGGCTATTAATCGTACAGGAGGAGACTGCCCATCTTTTTCCCACCCAGTAGCTGGTGGATTTGAACCACCTGTGGCTTCCACATGCCTCTGGAAACCCTATGAACTTTGATAAATGTCGTTAGTTGTAAAGGGGCTTCAGCCTTTTTTTCATAGGGGTCACTATGAGTCATGCTCAACTCGAAGGCAATCAACAACAACAACCTGTGAATTAGCAGTGTAACTCCTTACTCACTAGGCCACCAGAGTTCCCTCCTTCTGTCAGATTTGGTTCTTCTCTCCTTTCATCTTGTATCATTGGTCCCTGCACCAGGTGTGACAGTTTGGGAGCTGATGACCTTTGGGGCCGAGCCCTATGCAGGGTTACGATTAGCTGAAGTACCAGACCTGCTAGAAAAGGGAGAGCGGTTGGCACAACCCCAGATCTGCACCATCGATGTCTACATGGTCATGGTCAAGTGTGAGTTATGTGCTGACCTCAGGTATTTTTTAACTGGGCTTCTTTTCCTAATGCATTCCCTTCTTATTATGGCTCTGCCTCCTGTATCTCACCCCCAGGTTGGATGATTGATGAGAACATCCGCCCCACCTTTAAAGAACTAGCCAATGAGTTCACTAGGATGGCTCGAGACCCACCCCGTTACCTGGTCATCAAGGTGAGTAGGGACTAGGTAGGACATGTCAAAGACATTTAGTGAAAGGATGGCTTGGCTAGAACATTAACAATATCTGCTCCAACAGAGAGAGAGTGGGTCTGGGATTCCCCCTGGGGCAGAACCCTCTGCTCTGACAAACAAGGAATTGGAGGAAGTAGAGCTGGAGCCAGAGCTAGACCTGGATCTGGACTTGGAGGACAGCCTCGTGACCACTCTGGGCTCCGCCCTCAGCCTACCAATTGGAACACTTACTCGGCCACGTGGGGTAAGACTCCTAATTACCCAAGATTATTTTAACATGTCCACCTGCACATCAAAGCCCTCAGAAACCCCATAGATAACAAGAGGTTATCTATGAGGTTATCTCAGAGGTCCCTATGACAAGAGTATGCCTCTCTCACTTTTTTCATCCTAGAGCCAGAGTCTTCTAAATCCATCATCTGGATACATGCCTATGAATCAGAGTAATCTTGGAGAAGCTTGCCAGGTAAGGTCTCCCTCTTTAAGGAGCTGTTGAAAAGCTGAGTGGAAGAGGGTACTAGGTAGGATTGATAGGGTCAGGGTAGGAAGTATAAACTTTTGAAGTCCTGCAAAAAAGATATTGAATGACTCGATCCTCTACTAAACAAGTATTTCTTTTTTCCCCCTCCTTTGTGTAAGCCTCTGTGTGATTACTTCCTATTTTCTTCCTCAGGAATCTGCAGTTTGTGGCGGTAGTGAGTGGTGCCCCCGTCCAGCCTCCCTGCATCCAGTGCCACGGCGACACTTAACATCAGAGTCTTCAGAGGGCCAGGTGATAGGCTCAGAGGCCGAACACCAGGAGAAGGCATCGATGTATAGGAGCCGGAGCCGGAGCCCACGACCCCGTGGGGACAGTGCCTACCATTCTCAGCGCCACAGCCTGCTTACTCCTGTCACCACCCCACTCTCTCCACCAGGGCTAGAGGAAGAAGATATCAATGGTTATGTCATGCCAGATACCCATCTTAAAGGTACCTGACTTGTCCTGAGGCTTTCTTCAAATCTTCCTCTAATCCTTTTTCTCCAGGTTCTTAATCCCTTGTCTTCTCTGATGATATCCTCCCTATCCATTCCTTTTAAGTTGTGATTCAAGTGAAAGTTTACAAAGCAAATTCTTCTCTCATCCAACCATTCATATCCATTGTGTTCTGCATGATACCCACAATGTAATCCATTTCTTCTCTGTAATTCTCATTTCCACTAACCCTTCTGTCCTACCCCTTCCTCTATTCATGGCTTTATCTTTGGACAAATGCTGTTGACTTTATATAGTTGGTTATTTTCTAAGAGTAGATCCCTACTGGGTTTTCTGGTTTGGGGTTGTTTTTTTCTTTTCCAACATGCTCATTACTCTGAATTTCCACACACTCACCCTCTCTTCTCAATCCCCAGGTACTCCCTCTTCCCGGGAAGGTACTCTTTCCTCAGTGGGTCTCAGCTCTGTCCTGGGTACAGAAGAAGAAGATGAAGATGAGGAGTATGAATATATGAACCGGAGGAGAAGGCACAGTCCACCTCGTCCTCCCAGGCCAAGTTCCCTCGAGGAACTGGGTTATGAGTACATGGATGTGGGATCAGACCTCAGTGCCTCCCTAGGCAGCACACAAAGTTGCCCACTCCACCCTGTGCCCATCACACCCACTGCTGGTACAACTCCAGACGAAGACTATGAGTATATGAACCGACAACGAGGTGGAGGAGATACTGGTGGGGATTATGCATCCATGGGGGCCTGCTCGGCAGCTGAGCAAGGGTATGAAGAAATGAGAGCTTTTCAGGGGCCTGGACACCATGCACCGCATGTCCATTATTCCCGTCTGAAAACTCTTCGGAGTTTAGAAGCTACTGACTCTGCCTTTGACAACCCTGATTACTGGCATAGCAGGCTTTTTCCCAAGGCCAATGCCCAGAGAACATAACCTTTGCTCTTCAAGGTGCTCAGGGAGAATTTGATGGCAGCTAGTGCCTCTCGAGGGTACCCTTCTTCTCCTCTCCCTCACATGTCTCAACCCCATTTCCTCAATCCTAGACAATTCCATTCACTCTATGGAGGCTTTTCAATACTTGGACTCAAAATTATTGTGGTATATAGCCAGCTGTGCACTTTCTTCTCTTTCCCAACCCCAGGAAAGGAGTTTTTTCCTATTTTGTGTGCTTTCCCGATCTCATTCCCCAGCTTCCTCGGGGGCACTCCCTCAAGATATGAAGGATTACTCCCCATGTCCTTTTCTTTCAGACTCTCATTTGTTGGGACTAGGCCTTTCAGTATGCCTTTGTTTCTCAAACTGTCATTAAGAGGAAAGGCAGGAACCTGGCAGGTGGCAGTCAAATTTTTGGCCTATGACTCTTAACCCCATGGAAAGTCTAGGAAACTTAAAATTTTATGGAGCAAAGACTGGATATTAATGTTACTAAAACTCATAGGGACTCTGTAAACAATAGATTTAAACCTTTCCCCATCCTCACAATCTCCACCATGCTCAGATCATTGTCGTCATCACGGTGTCAATCTGTCTCATTGAGGGTGCCTCCTCCCTTTTCCTAACTCTCTACTTTGCCAAGCATGATGCATATTGCCAAGGACTCGCACCTCCTGACAACACACCCAAAGTATGCGAGATGAAATTTCACCTTCCTCAACTCCAAGGAGCACTCTGGTTGCATTTCCTCTAAAACAAACTGTTTTAGTTCTTTGGCAGTCTATTCAATACTCTTCGCCAATTCCACAATTCAAAGCCATCAATTTTTCAGTCTTCTTTATACAATCTAACTTATGCACATGAAGCAACTGAAAAATGCCATGGCTTGAATCAGGCCTAACTTTGTCTTTACACCTTTATCCTTGCTAATGATTATTATTAAATATATATCATGTCCCAGGCATCATCATGCTAAACTTTACCTACATTATCTCGCTAAATCCTTACAATTCTATAAGGTAGGTATTATCTTCATTTCACAAATGAGGAAACAGCTTAAAAGAGTATAAGTAAACCTCTTGAAGTAGAAGATCTTCCTGATTTTAATGCATGTGTTCTTACATGACAGGATTACAATGCATTACATGCTCTTACAGATGTCAAGAGAAACTCGTTAAAAAAAAAAGAGAAACTCGTAAGAATTCTTGTAGATGGCATTTTCTTGGGTCTTTGCACTGAATCCAAGCCTAATCCCAACAACTACAACTTTCCCCTACACCCAGACTCATCTCAGGAAGTAAAAGAGCAGGTCAGAAGGAAAGATAACTGGGCATTTTTGTGTATACTTATAACCTAGAAGTGCTGTAAATTCTCTCTACTCCTTACTGAAGGCCAGATACATATGGGACACCAAGATCCATTTTTAGGAGTCTCCAGTAAGGAAAAACCTCCAGTTCACATTGAATGGGGACCCAGCTCTAGACTTCTCTCTCCTAGGAAAGGGGTAGGGGAATGTCTGTTTTATCATTGAAATTTTTTGTTTTGTTTTTATACATGTCAGAATAAAGATGCTAATGTTTTCTCAAATGAAGAAAATCTAGTGTATGAAAAGAAAGACCACTCAACAGTGGATTGTGACTAGGGGCATGCTGCCTTTTGTCAACCCTCCTTTCCCATGGACTCTCATTAGGAGGCCACTCAACATACTACACCACCAGGTTCCTAAGGTAAATATCACTCACTCACTCTCACTCGTCACCATCAAGTTGGAAGCAGCTCATAGCTGACTCCCCTCACTGGCATTTCCCAGGCTGTGAATCACTTGGTAAGTGATTGTCCAAGTTTCTCCCACAGAGCTGCTGGTGGATTTGAACTACAAGAGAGGAATGGCTTTGGGATTAGCAGTATAAATCCCTGCGGGCTATGCCACCCAAGTTCCCCTAAAGCACATGGTCTTGAGTACTGTCAAGTCTGAACCAATCCATAGCTGACCCTCCATGAAGTCTTCAGAAGCAATAAATCTCAAAAGGGGAGATTGCCTATCTTTCTCCCTTGAAGCAGCTTCTGTATTTGAACCTCATGTTTGACTTGGCAGTGCAATTCCTTACCACTTAGCCACCAGAACTCCCTAAAGCAAGCATGCTGTTGTGTGCTGTTGAGTTGGAACTGTCTCATAGCTGACCCACTAGCAAGTTTTCAGAGGTAGTAATGGCACAAGAGATTGCCCATTCTCCCACAGAGCAGCTGGTGAATTTGAACCATATGGCTTTGGGATCGCAGCACAGCTTCTCAGTGTTAGGCCACCAGAACTCCCTAAAGCAAGCATGTTGTTATGTGCCATTGAGTTAGCTACAATTTATAGCAACTCTGCATAATAGCTCTGAACCTTGTTCTATCCTAACCGGGTTCCAGATGTTCTACCCAGTGACCCAATCTCACTGCCTTGCTTAAGATTTTTAATTAGGACTCTATAGGAAAGTCTGAAGGCAAGGACCTCTCCAAATTACCAAGGAACAACAAGGTCATTTTAATCCTAAGGTGTGCCTGATTCAGGCTATACTATCTTCAATCACTTTTTAAGCATCTGAGAGGTGGACAATGAACAAGGATGACAGAATTGATGCCTTTAAGGTGTGGTGTTGGGGAAGAGTACTGAATAGCTAAGGACTGACAAAAAAACAAACATATGTCTTGGGAAAAGTGCAGCCAGCATACTCCTTGAAGGCAAAGATGACAAAGCTTTACCTCACATACTTTAGGCATATTTTTGTTAGGTGCCTTCATGTAGAGTTTGACTCATAGCAACCCTATGAAAAAAGATGTGAACACTGTCCTATCTCATGCCATCCTTAAAATCTCTGACACACTCAAGCCCATTGCTGACATCAGTGTGTCAATTCACCTGGTTGGAGGTCTTTCGTCTTTCACTGTCCCTCTACCTTTCCAAGTGTAGTATTCCTCTCCAAGGAAAAACCTCTCCTAGCAGCATGCCCAAAGTATATGAGACAAAGCTTTATCATCTTTGCCTCCAAGGAGCACTCTGACTGCACCTTCTCCAAGACATATTTATTTGTTTGTTTGTTTTATAGTCCATGGGATAGTCAGTGCTCTCTTTAACACCACAATTAAAAGGTATCAATTCTGTCATCTTTATTCATTGTCCAGCTCTCAGATGCACAAGTGATTGAAAAGACCATGGCCTGAATCAAGCATACCTTAGTCCTCAAACTGACATCATTGTTCCTCAATAATTTGGAGAAGTCCTCAACTACAGACTTTCCCAGTGCAATACATCTGATCTCTTGACTTCTGGTACCAAATGTATTGATTGTGAAGCCAACTAAGATGAAATCATTGACAGTTTCAATTTTTTATACATCATGATGTCGCCTATCTGTCCACTGGTGAGGATTTTTGTTATCTTGACATTGAAATGCAATACATATTGAAGGCTGCAGTGTTTAACCTTCAGCAAGTGCTTCAAGTACTCCTCACTTTACTCAAGCAAGGTTGCATCATCTGCATAACAAAGGTTACTGATGAGTCTTCCTCCAATCCTGATGCCACATTCTTCTTCATAGAGCTCAGCTTCTCAGATAATTTGCTCAGGAGGCAAGGATTCTGAGGCTCCGTCTAACATACTTTGGAGACGTTGTGAGGAGAGAGAGACTGGTCCTTGGAGAAGGACATCATGCTTGGTAGGGTGGAGGGACAGCGCAGGAGGGGAAGGCCTTCTATGAGGTGGATTGATTCAGTGA
>NW_006399962.1:4288851-4290755 GCF_000299155.1 Elephantulus edwardii | reverse complement strand
AAACAAGGAGCTTATGAACTACTATCCAAAATAGGTGACCCTGGAGGACATTATGCTGAGTGAAATGTCTCAATCACAAAAGGACAAATACTGCATGATGCCACTGTTATAAAATAGGACTGACATCAGGGTTGGGGGGAAACTAAGAAAAGGGGATAAATAATGTAGACTGCATTGAAACACATGAGGGAAAGAACTGCTTAAGAGGAATATATAATTGGGTATTATTTGCATGACAGCAGTCTAGAATAAAAGCTGTGCAGTAAAGTGGATGGGGGAGGGTTGTACAACAATGAAAAAAAAATTTTCAAAGAGAAAAACAAACTGAGGGGGTGGGGAGGGAGGAAAATGTGCAACAATGAATGAATGGAAATCCAAGTTTTCTATAAACTTTCATTAAAATCTCAATTGAAAAAAAAATCAGGGAAAAACCCCAAATTAAACAAGTATGAAGATCCCACTGCTGCTACAAAAAAAAAAAAAATCAACACAAACATAAAAACAGGTATGGAGAAAGAGCACAACCCTGATGCACATCTTTTCTAATTTTAAACCATATATTGTTCTCTTGCTGTGTTCACACAACAGCCTCTTTGTTTAACAGGAACACATTTAGGAGTTCTGGAATTTCCATTCTTTTCAGTGTTAGTCACCATTTGTTATGATACACACAATCAAATGCCTTCACATAGTCAAAAGCACAAATAGACATTCTTCTAGTATTCTTTGCTTTCAGCCAGAATCTGACAACAGCAATGATCCCCCGGTGCAACTTCTCTTCTAAATCCAGCTTGAACATCTAGCAGTTCCTTGTAATTAAAAAATTCTTTTCTTGATCAATACGCCCAAACAGCTTGGGCCAAACAGCATGCTGTTGTTATATGTCGTCAAGTCACCAGTGCCCCATGTTGTTGTTGTCATATGCTATCAACTCACCTGTGACTCATAGTGATCCTATGTACAATAGCTCTAAAGCCTACCCTGTCCTGAACCAGTCTCAATGTCTCCAACACATCTACCCCCATTGTCCATTACTGTATCAATACATCTCATCTGGGGTCTTCCTTTACTGTGCTGTACCTTTACCCTTCCGAGCATGATGTCCTTCTCAGGACAGGTCCCTAATGGCCACATGCCCAAAATATGTGAAATGGAGCTTCAAAATCCCACCCTTTCCAAGACAGAACTATTTGTTTTCTTGGCAGTCCATGGTATATTCAAGACCCTTCTCCAGCACCACAACTCAAAGGTATAGATTCTTCTGTCATCCTTAGTCATTAGCCAGCTCTCTGATGCATAACAAGTAATAGCAAAGACCATGGATTGGATCAGGTGCACTTTACTCTCTAGACTGACATTGTTGCTTCTCAGTACTCTGGAAAGGTCCCTGACCGCAGATTTACCTAACGCAATTTGTCTTTTTTAAAACATTTTAAATTTCGGTTTTTATTCTTTTTTGTGTGTACCGTCAAATCGGATCTGACTGGTACAGGAGGAGATTGCCCCTCCTTCTCCAGTAGAGCATCTGATAGATTAGAACCATGTACCTCTGGGATTCTTCAGAGCAATTTGAACTCCCTCTTTCATCACTATAGGCTCTTGCTCATATGTCATTTCATGAAATTCTTCTGTGTCAGCCAATTCTTTCTGATACAGTGACACTGTGTATTCCTTCCATCTTCTCTTGATACTTCCTGGATCATTTCATATTCTGCCCAAAGTATCCTTAAGTATTGCCACCCATGGCTTGAATTTGTTTTTCAGCTCCTTCAGCTTAAGAAATGCTGAGTGAGTTCAGCCCTTTTGATTTTCTGACTCCAGCTCTCTGCAAATTTCATTATCTTGCTTTGTCGTCCCGGGCTGCCTTTTGAAATTTTGTTCAGCTCTTTGATTTCTTGGTTTCT
>NW_006399962.1:4263276-4287195 GCF_000299155.1 Elephantulus edwardii | reverse complement strand
TGAAGCTTTGTCTGACATATTTTGGGCATGTTGCAAGGAGGGACTGGTCCTTGGAGAGGGATATCATGTTTGGCAGAGTGGAGGGGCTGCGAAGGAGAGGAAGACCTTTGATGAGATGGATCAATTCTGTGACTGGAGAGGTGGGAAAAGTGTGTTTGAGATGGCTACGTTGGCACAGGATAGAAGAGCATATAGAGCTCTTGTACATAGGGTCGCTATGAGTCTCAAGCGACTCGATGGCACATAACAACAACCACCCCCACCTCTGGGATTGCAGTGCAGCTTCTTGCCACTAGAGCTCCCTGCAACTTGTCTTTTAATTTCCTGACTGCTGGAGCTAGGAGTCTTGATTGTGGAGCCGAGCAAGCTATAACCACCTCAATCTCTTCTCCACCTATCATTGTTCCACCACTTGGCCCAATGTTGAGAATCTTTGTCTTTTTGCTGTTGAGCTTCAATCTATATTTAAGACTACAGTCCTTGACTTTCTGCAGCAAGCGCTCAGGTCCTCCTCAGTTTTAGCAAGCAAGGTGTGTCATCTGCATACATAGGTTGTTGATGAGTCTTCCTCCAATCCTGATGCCACATTTCTCTTCATAAAGCCCAGCTTCCCGAATGATCTGTTGTACATATAGATTGAAAAGGTATGGAGACAGGACACATCTCGATGCACTCCCTTCCTGATTTTGAACAATGCAGTGCTCCCTGTTCTGTTCTAAGGACTGCTTCCCGGTTCAAGTATAGATTTCGCATAAGCACAATCAAGTGTGCTATGATTCCCATTCTCCTCAAGGTTAACCACAATTTCTTGCAATCAACACAACTAAATGCCTTTACATAGTCAATGAAAGGTAGATATCCCTCTGGTACTCTTTGCTTTCTGCCAAGATCCATCTGGCGATAATGTCTCTAATGCCAGGTCTTCTTCTAAACCCATCTTGTATTTCCGGTATTTCTGTTCCAGTCGTTTCAGGATATCTTCAGCAGGATTTCGCTTGCGTGTGATATTGTTCAATAATTTCAACACTCTGATAGGAGAGGCTATTGCTTGGAAAGGTGGAGGGCAAAAGAGAGGAAGACTCTCAACCAGATGGATTTACACAGTGACTGCCTCATTGGAAAAGGTTCAAAGCTGTTGTTCACAGCGTCGCTATCAGTAGTACTTAATTCGATGGCACCTAACAACAACTACAGGATAATCAATTGAAAATAGTAACAATCCTGTAGAAATTGAAAAAAGAAAAGGGGGGGAGCTCTAAAAGTGCATGGAATTCCTAACGTGAAATACTGACACCTCAGATGCTGCAGGACATCATTCTAATTTCTTTCTGAAAATTTTCCTCACGTAACATCAACTATTGTTGGGTAAATAATTCCATTTCATTCCTTGGGAGTCCAGCCTCTGCATTTGGAGACTGTAGTCCCTTTGCAGTCAGAACGCCTTGTTAGTCCAGGCTGTTTTTAGTTCCTTTCCACAATGTTAGCCCCTCCCTAATCTCCAAGCAACAGACAGGACCAGCCAGGCTGGTCTCACCTGGTCTCACCACCCACCCCTGCGGTCTAGAGAAGGGCGTGCCTCCCCGTCCTAGGTGTAGACACTGCCTACTCGTCTCGGCTCCACCCTACCTCTCCTACTTTCAACCTTGTTAATCACCGTAGCCCCGCCCCTTCTCCCTCGGCCCGCCCCCCTCTATTACGGGTTCTCGCTCAGGGCTCCTGGTAGTTGTGGTTTTTCCCGGAGAGACCACGCTTTCCCACATGCTCCCCAACAACTCCTCCTTCCCGCCGGTGCCTGACCCTTCCCAGCGTTCCAGGCGATTACGGCGTGCAAGGCCCCTGGAGGGCAAGGCCCCAGGGCCTGGGGAGGGGCGCGAGCAGCCTTCTGGGAAATTGTAGTTCTGTAGTTGACGAGCACGGCCTGCGGCTGGCGGTATACAAGACTCGTTGTCCCAGCGTGCTCTGCGTACAGCCCGCGCGCTCGCAGATTCTCGCTCTCGCCTGCCCTCCCGCTCCCTTGCTTGCTCGCGCTTTCGTTCGCGCTCTCCTCGCGGATCGAGGGAGTCTCTGGCCATAGTGTGCGGCTGGCAAGAGGCGGCTGCTGGCTGCTGCGGTGGTAGTGGTGGTGGGAAGATGTCGGGCGAGGACGAGCAGCAAGAGCAAACTATCGCCGAGGACCTGGTCGTGACCAAGTATAAGATGGGGGGCGACATCGCCAATCGTGAGTACGGCCTCAGGGGTCTGGGGATCGAGGCAGAGGGGGCAAGGCAAGAGATGATGCTAGGCTATCCCCGGAGTGCCTGAAGCAGTGGGGTCGTGCGGAGTGAGCCATTAAAGGCCCCCCACGGGTTCACTGGAGGCGGTATGATATGAAGACCCTGAGCTGCGCCCAGGACCCAAGTGGCCAGGCCTGGGCTAGAGTCTAAATGTGCAGGCATGCGGTGAGGAAAAGCTCAGAGGGGGGCCTCGGCTCGCTTGAACCCCAGGCGGTTGTAATGGGGGACGGTTCGTCTCCTCCCCACTGCACCTTTGGTCCTTCGGGCAGGCGTCTTGGAAACTGCAGTGCCGGGGACTAGGCGGGCCTCGGACCGGATCCCTGCTTCCTCTCATTCTGGCAGCGGCAAGGCTACCGCGGAAAGGAAACGGCCAGCTGTTGGCGACGGAAGCGCCCCTCTGTTTTGTCGCGGTTCCTGGGCGTCAGGAGCCAAGCTGGCACGTGTTGCTCAGTCTCCATGCGGGTCACCGGCCCTTTTTTCCCTTTGCTTTGGTCCCTGACACCAACTTCCCCACCACGTGCTTTGCCTGTGCTGATTTACTTCACTTTCTTTCCTGGTGGGGGCCCCCTTCTACCCTTGGGCCAGCTCAGGGACCTTTGGATGACACCCTTGAAGCGTCAGACACAACTTTTGGAGATTTATTTGGCCTTCTATGAGGTTACTCATTGCTGCTCCTGTTCAGCAATTCCTGTGCAGATGGTTTTACTGGAAAAATATAGATTGTTCTCGGGAACCTGAAAGTGTTTTGAGGAGGTGCCCTCTTCCAGCTCCATATAGACTATCTTGTGAACAGTATTGGGGTGGGGTTGGAACACAAATGTCTGGATTGTCACTAGTCATCCTTAAAAAACTATGCTGACTTTCTCAGCAGTTGCCTGACAGGTAGCTGCCTTTTTTTTTTTTTGGTCCACCTTTCTATTTTACAACCCAGTTAGGGAGACATACTACTTGTACATGGGCTTTTAATCAGTTCTTAGAAGTTTTCTCCCTGTAACTGAGTTAGCTTCATTTTGAGTTGGGTTTTTTCCCCCCTCAGATACAAAAAGTCTTAAGAAATTTAAATCCCAAAAAGCATATTCTAATGTTGAGGATGGACCATAAAAAGGGCAAACAAGCCAATGAGCAGAGCAAATGCCAAGTAAAGTAACATAATGGACATTTAATATATTGCTCTTATTGATACTCTTTTTGATAGTAATGGTTTAAATCAGAAGAAACTGTTCTCTTTTTAGAAGTTTTTAACTTCTGAGACACTTAATATCCAGATTCCACTTTTGAAACTTTTTGGGATATATCTCTCTTTGAGATTGGCTGCAAATTATAAGCTATAAATTGTACAATTAAGCCTGTTGAAGCCCAGGACCTTAGGTTAAATGCCTTTATATGCTTTTTTTATGCGGAAATAAATCTGCATAAATTGAGATTACCAACACCCATATTGGTTGTCTGAGAAGGTATTATTTAACAGTCATAAACTTTGAGTCAGCAACTCTGTGTCTACCTTTCTGTTGTTCCTGACGCCTATAAATTTCTTCTAGTCTGCTTTGCATGTATGTTGGATACCTTGACCACAGCCCCCTGAAGTTCATAAACTCTAGTCCTACCATACCAAAGGTATCATCTCTGGGAAGCCTAACGCCTTTAAAGGCAGATTGTATATACTCAGATGTCACATTATTTACAAGAGGGAAGAGAATGTTGACTTTTTTTAAGGAAGGTAGAAACTTAAGGTCCAAGAGGTAAAACTCATTCCTTTTTTCACCTTCAAGGCAGTAGCATGAGGGTATATTAAGAATCATGCATCCAACTTCTAGATATTATTTGGGTGGTAACTAAATAATGTACGCAAGCAAAATTGACATGATAGGATTCTATTCTTTCCCCAGGGGTTCTTCGGTCTTTGGTGGAAGCTTCCAGCTCAGGTGTGTCAGTACTGAGCCTGTGTGAAAAAGGTGATGCCATGATTATGGAAGAGACAGGGAAAATCTTCAAGAAAGAAAAGGAAATGAAAAAAGGTAAAAAACAGAGCCCCACTAATCATCCAATCCTAAAGGTTTAACTACAATCCCAGAGGTGAACGGTTCGAATCCACCAGATGCTCTGCCGGGTAAGGAGGGACAATCTCCTCCTGTACCAGTCAGATCTGATTTGACGGTACACGCACACAAAAATTATAAAAAAATAAAATTAAAAAAAAAAATCCTAAAGGTTTTGTTTTGTTTGTCCCAATTACTGATGCAACCTCCAGCCTATTTGTCTGAAGGAGGAAGACCCCTGAGGAAGTGGGGCAGTAGGCTAATAGGAATTCTCTCTTTACAGGTATTGCCTTTCCTACCAGCATTTCAGTAAATAACTGTGTATGTCACTTTTCCCCTTTGAAGAGCGACCAGGATTACATTCTCAAGGGAGGTGATTTGGTAAAAATGTAAGCTTGAACTAATATAATCCCTATTATCTGTCAAGCATTTGTATAGTGTCTATTTCTAATTTAATAAATTTCTAATATTTTAACTCTTGCTTTTCAGTGACCTTGGAGTCCATGTGGATGGCTTCATTGCTAATGTGGCCCACACTTTTGTGGTTGATGTAGCGAAGGTAAGTAAATTTGCCTGGAACTCGCTTTCTGTTCAGCTGAAGAGGGGAAATGCTCCTTTGCGTCTCTAGAGAAACAGAGAAAGAAAGGTTGCTTTGGTCCCTTGGTAATGGGTACCTGGATATTAAGTGAATGGTTAGCTGAGTTGAAGAGCTCTGGAAGACTCTGATTGCATTTCCTCCCTTTTTTTACCTGCAGGGAACCCCAGTTACAGGGCGGAAAGCAGATGTCATTAAAGCCGCTCACCTTTGTGCTGAGGCTGCCCTACGCTTGGTCAAGCCTGGAAACCAGGTAGCTATTTGATAGAGCCAAAGGTGGATTAACCATCTACAATTCTTCAGCTGTACTGAACTACCAAATTTCCCACCGTTCTTTTATGAAATGAAAATTACTTTTTATTAGCTCTGTTAGAATGTGATTTCTTAAGTAATAAGAACTGCAATTCTGAAGATGTGTGGTTCAAATCCACCAGATGCACTGCTGGAGAATGAGGGGCAATCTCCTCCTGTGCCAGTCGGGTCTGACTCACAGTACATAACAACAAATTTATTTTATGTTGGGTTGCATACAAAGTTCATATTCATTGTGTTTCACACTATCCTTCATACACATGGGTTTTATACAATTTCCATTCATTATGTTTTATAAGATCGCTACTTTTTAAGAAACTTGAGATTTTAGGTTCTCAAACAGTTCAGTAGATCAGGTTACCTTTGGATGTTGCCTAAGAACTTCCCTCCCCTTTTTTTATTATTATTTTAATGAAAGTTTACAGAGACTTTGGATTTTCATTCATTCATTGTTGCACTTTTCTCCCTAACCTTCTCTCCCAGTTGGCTCTTTTCTTTGAAAAGTAAAAGAAAATTCGTTCATTGTTATACAGTTCCTCCCCCCAAGTCCACTCCACTATGCAGCCATATCCCTTTTAAACAGTTCTCCCCCTCAACTGTTTCAATGCAGTATGCATAATTTATCCCATCTTTCTCAGTTTCCCCCAAACCTTGAGGTCAGCTCCATTTTACAACAGTGGCACTATGCAGTATTTGTCCTTCTGTGATAATTGCCCCTTTGTAATAATAAATTTTAGTTCAAATTTCTATCCTATAAAAAGGGAAAAGTAAAATTGTGCTTTATTCTCACAGAGTTGTTGTGATAATTAAATAATCCATGTAATTTAGAATAGTGTCATCCAATAAATATGACCTGTGATTGGTCCTTCACTTTTCTCATTATCTAAGAGCCATAGTTTAGATAAAAAGTTCATGTTTGGAATAAATGAAAAAGGAAAATAAAAATGTGTTGCTCCTCTCAGTAGGTTAGAATACCAGGTAAAATGGAAATTAAACACTGGTTTTAAAGTCTGGAAACTGGAGTATATCAACAGGTTCTTCTATTTCACACTTGTTTAAACTTGGGGAAATTATTTCATCTTTGAGCCTCGATGCCCCATATTCTAGATTGGTATATAGATTTGCCCTATTTAATTTCCAGAATTACATATTTGTGAAAATGCTTTGTAAAATGATACACGTGTACTTTTTAGGTTACACATATATAGAGTATGAAAGATATGTGTAGGTATGAAATGAAAAATTGAGGGAAATCACAGTAGATGTTAGAATTTTCACTGTGTTTCTTATTCTCATGTTAGAGAACTCATTAGCTGCTGGTATCTCACTTTTAATTTGATCTTCTACTTCTAGAACACACAAGTGACAGAAGCCTGGAATAAAGTTGCCCACTCATTTAAGTGCACACCAATAGAAGGTGAGAATTCAGATAATATGGTTCAAGGCCTAAGAATAAGTGGTTTACCATTATTAAAGCTTTTTATTCCCTTGAGGATTTATTTTGGCTCTGCCTTAGTCTAGACCAAGAATTCTGAACCAGGTGCTTACTTTGATTGCCTTCTCCATCAAAGTACTTAGATAAGTAGGTTTAGAAACTTTGTCTTTTCTATAGGTATGCTGTCACACCAATTGAAGCAGCATGTCATCGATGGAGAAAAAACCATTATCCAAAATCCAACAGACCAGCAAAAGTAAGTGCCAGTCCTGCCTCTCACGTTCCATCTTATGAGATGAATGAATAATCAACCTACTCATCCATACTCCCATCCTGATTCTGTCTACTTTCTACTCCAAAACCCTGGGAGCTTAGTTTTCTTAATGATTCCATTTCCGGTGGTTCCTCTTAGGAAGGACCATGAAAAGGCTGAATTTGAAGTACACGAGGTATATGCTGTGGATGTTCTTGTCAGCTCAGGAGAAGGAAAGGTGAGTTTTACCAGTGCTATTAAAAAATGACTGTAAAAAGGGGGGACAAATGACTGGGGACATGTTGAGAAAACATACACCTAAATGTGATCTGACTTACTCTTTTAGGCCAAAGATGCAGGGCAGAGAACTACCATTTATAAACGAGATCCGTCCAAACAATATGGCCTGAAAATGAAAACTTCTCGTGCCTTCTTCAGTGAGGTGGAAAGACGTTTTGATGCCATGCCATTTACTTTAAGGTACTATACTTAGTAAGCAGAGGACATATAACCCTAGTGTCCTAGGAACACTTTTCCCCTCTCCTCCCGTCATGGTACAGACATAAGAACTTTGGTGGTGCTGCTTACCCCAAAGACTCTGGCATGTCAGATCCACAGGAGATTGGTAGGTGTTATCCTGTTGAGTTTCCAAAGCTGAAAATCTTTACACCACAGACAGCCTCATCTTTCTCCTTTGGAGCAGCTAGTGGAGTTGCACCACTAAGATTTCTTAGCTTGAGGTTAGGAACTGTGTAAGAAAATTAGTAAAATTATTGATATATTATTAATAAAAAGATTTGGTAGGTAGTTATGAACAACTAAAATTTCTCTTCCCGTGCACAGAGCATTTGACGATGAAAAGAAGGCCCGGATGGGTGTGGTGGAATGCGCCAAGCATGAACTACTACAGCCATTTAATGTTCTCTATGAGAAGGAGGGTGAGTTATGAGGAGAGTATGACTTTGGAGCACCTGGTTATCTAGTACTCTCTATCTCCCAGTAACTTAAGGAAAAAGAACTGATTATGAGGAAGGAGTATTTTAGCAAACACTACTTTTTTCCCCCCATAGGTGAGTTCGTTGCCCAGTTTAAATTTACTGTTCTGCTCATGCCCAATGGCCCCATGAGGATAACCAGTGGGCCCTTTGAACCTGACCTCTACAAGTCTGACCTGGAAGTCCAGGATAAGGAGCTGAAGGTTGGTGAGGGGTGGAAAGGAGGGGGAGCAGGAGCAGTGTGGTGCCTGTCGTGGAAGCAAGGGTGAAATACTAGCAAAGTTCTGGAAAAAACTGTAGTACTGAGAATAGCACTTTGTGTTAATGATTCTTAAACATTTCCAAAATTTGTTCTTTTCCTGTTTCCTAGGCCCTCCTTCAGAGTTCTGCAAGCCGGAAAACTCAGAAAAAGAAAAAAAAGAAGGTGAATCATCATCCCCCTTTATTCCACCTTCTATATGAGCAAGGGGTGGTGGTGATATATTTCTCTGTATCCTTATTCCCCCCGACCCAGATGGTTAAACATTGCGCCAAGTAGTTGAATACTAACAGATCTTCTCTTTCCCCTTTCCCCAATTGTAGGCCTCCAAGACTGCAGAGAATGCCACCAGTGGGGAAACTTTAGAAGGGAATAAAGCTGGGGACTGAGGTGGGTCACTCTCCGTGGCTTGCTGCTCCTGCCTCATCCCTTTCCCACTACACCCCAGGCTCTGAAGTGCAGATCGTCTTCTCCATCCTGGACCACCAGCAGAGCGGGGTCTCCCTGCCCCCATCCCAATCCCCCAACCCACCCCTTTCCAACAACAGCCAGCTCCAACTGACTCTGGTTTTGGGAAGCTAGACTTCCCAACCACTGAAGACTACTTTAAATAGAAAAAAAAAGAAATAGAATAATAAAATCAGGAGTCAAAACCCATCGTCTTCAAGCCCCTCTTTCTAGCCTTTTTCTACTACTTTGCTTGGTCAAAGTCTGACCCTACAACAGAACAGGGAAGAGGCTAAATTAGCCACCACCACCATTAAAAACTGAGCTGAAATTTTTTTATGCCACTCCAGATGTCAACATTTTCTCATCTGTTGGGGGATTCTTCCTCACTTCTCCAAAATATTTTAGGTGGCCTCAAAATAGAGGAGCTATTCTTCAGATTGATTTTTATTCACAGGTGGCAGATACTTTTTTTGTCCAGACTGTCAGGTCAAGACCCTCATTTTTAGGAGGTGGAGCCTGCATATCTACCAAGGGATTCTCATCGATCAAACGAGTCCTCATTTGTAAATCTTTGGTCATTTTTGTTCTAAAGGATTTTCCCCCCTCACTTTCACAAAGCTAGAAAGAAGTAATCCATCGCAACTGAGCCCTTTCTTTGGAGTCAGTGGGATCTTCCCTTGCTCTGTCTTACATAAACTTGAACTGGAGCTCAAGTATGGTTTTGCTCCCTATTTGAATATTTTGATCTCTTCCCTTTGAAAGAAAAACCAGAAACCAGAGGAGCAGACCAACTGAAGAGATAACTCTTGGCTTTCTGAAGCTGTGGACTTGGATTGGATGAATTGCTGGGGGTTTGGAAAGAAAGGTGATTAATTTCAGTACCTCTGGCATGCTGTCCCAGGAAACTAGTGTTCCCAATAACTTATGTGGTTTTTAAACACATTGAAAATGAGATATCATTAAAATAAATTTGGATTTGGTAATACTGATGTGCATTTGTATGCTGGTTTTATTTGATGAAAGTAGGGAAATTAGTTTAACTCTCTAAATTTGAAATAAGAATTGCTTTTGCCACTTTGTCCAGGAAAAGGACTCTTAAATGTGTACTACAAACAAAAGGCTATAGAAGTATTTTTTAAAAAAATAAAGCAAACTAACACGGACGGTGCTATGCTAAAGCACTTATTTAATGATCACCTATTTAAAGATCAAAAAATAAATATTGTTCAGTAAAAAAAAAATAAAGCAAACTTACTACTGTCCAGTAGAACTCATGTCAAACCTCTGTTGAGTTCCTGAGGGTGTAAATCTTTATGGGAGGAGGCTGCTAGAAAGCTATCAAAAAAACTCCTACCAACTCCCTGCCTTGTTCTGGTTCCTGAGGCTACAAATTCTAATTTGAAGAGATTGTCAATCCTTATCCTGCTTAACTGCTGACAGATGAAGTGTGGGAGACACAATACTGAATTAGCACAACTGAGTGTGCTACCAGAGCTCCCTCATGAGAAACCAAACAGAAAAGCTAGTTGTTTAGTCTGAACTCAACTCACACTCCTTGGGCTTTTAAAGGAGACGAAATTACAAGGGAGTAGATATCATGTGCTCTACCCCATTGATAGTCTTTCTGACCCTCCACTTTTCCTGCATGTCTAAGGACTGACATCTTGTGACCACATGCCCAAATGATGTGTAAGTTATTCCCTATCCTTGGCCCCTAAGGATGCACCCTGGCTGCATTTCTTTCAATATAGACTTTAACTCTTTTTGGCATTCCATAGTATATTCGTATATTCAATACCCTTTGCATTGTGGAATTTGCAAAGGCATATTATCCAGCTTTCAGATATATGTATATGAAGCAATTTAAAATACCACTGCTTGGATCAAGTGCATTTAGTCTTTAACATTGTTGCACTTTGGAGAGGTCTTTGGCAGCTGATTTCTCCAATGCAATATGTCTTGATTTCGTGACTGCTAGTAGCATGGTGTTAACTAGATTCAAGTAAAAAGAAATTGTTGGCAATTTCATGTCATTATGCTGCCTACTGGTCCAGTAGTAAGGAATATTCTTGATATTGAGATGGAATCTACATTGAAAGCTGTAATCTTCTGCAAGTAAAATTATGGTATCTGCCTAATGCAGGTTGTTGAGTCTTCCTCCAATCCTGATGCCACATTTCTTCTGTTGATTCTCAAATTATTTGCTCAGCATGTAGACTGACATTCTAGAGAATAAGATGCACCTGATTCAGGCCATGGTCTTTACAGTCAATTGCTGTGCATTAGAAAATTGGACAAGGAGAATCAAAGCCTTTGAGTTGTACTGGAGAACAGTATTGAACCTAACCATGGACTGTCAAGAAAAGATCTGTCCTGGAGAGCGTGAAATCAGGTTCTTCAGAGGCAAAAATTTTGAAGCTCTATCTCACATACTTTGGGCATGTTGCCAGGAAGGGCCAATCCTTGGCGAAGGACATCATACTTACAAGGGTGAAGGGACAACACAGGAGAAGACTACCCTGGATAAAATGGATTGAGACAGTTATTGGATTAATGGGGGTAGGTGTGTCAGAGACAGGTTAGGCAAGAGTGAAATTTATTATACATAGGGTCGCTATTAGTTGCAGGCAACTACTGTTAATGGGCTGTTGAGTTGGAACTGACAAAGGTGACCAGTAGGTTTTCAGAGGATGTAAAGGCACAGGAGACTCCCATTTTCTTCTTTGGAACAGCTGAGTTGGCAGAGAGAGGAAGACCTTCAACAGCATTGATATAGTAACAGCAGCAATGAGCTAAAGTGTGTCAGAAATTATGAAGATGGCACAGAATAGGGTAGGATTCAGATCTGTTGTTCCATAATGTCAATATGAGTCATACTTGACTCAGTGGCAGCTAATAACAACATGGGCAAAATGCTCTATGATCTAGGAAGTGTGAAAGGAATACCAACTGATATTTCAACAGATTCAGCCCTGGATGTGCTCGCCAGGTTATTCCAAGAAATCTATAGTGCAGCTACCTAGCTAACTAAAAGATCCTTATTTATTCCCGCTCAAAAAAGGCGATCCAATAGAACGTGAAAATTATCAAACAATATATTAATATCACACACAAGCAAAATCTTGCTGAAAATTATCAAAAAATAACTGTAACAGTACTTCAGCAGAGAAATGCCAGAAGTACAAGCAGGGTTTAGAAGAGAATGATGCATTAGGGATTCATTACCAAAGTCAACTGGATCTTGGCTGAAAGCAGAGAGTACAAAACATGTCGATTTATGTTTTTCTCAATGATGCAACAGTATTTGTGTGGATCACAACAAATTGTGGCTAACATTGTGAAGACAGAATCCTAGAACATTTGATTGTATTTATGGTAAACCTTTATCTAAACAAGGAAGTTATTAATCCAAACAGCAAAAGGACACTGCATGGTTCAAAATCAAGAAAGGAGTGTGTCAGGGTTGTATTCTTTCTTCATACCTCTTCAGTATATATGCAGAATAGATCATTCAGGAGGCTGGACTCGTAGAGAAGACAGTGGCAGCAAAATTGGATGAAGAACAACTTTGCTCACAGCAAATGAAGAGGACTTGGGTTTGCTGCAGAAGGTCAAAGACTGCAGCCTTTAGTATGGATTGCATTTCAACATCAAGAAAGCAAATATCCTCACCACTGGGCCAACTGGCAGTATCATGATAGAGACAAGATTGAGGCTGTTCATTTCATCTTGCTCACATCCACAATCAGTACTTTCCCCCCTTTAATTTTCTGTTTATTACATGAAATCAAGGTGGTTTTTTTCTTTCTCAATTTTATTTCTTCATACTGGAAACACATAGGGTGCCTGGACCCACACAGTCCAACCTCCAATGGCAGGTAATGCTTTCTTGAGGAGCCCTGGTAAGGACAGGGGTGGGCCACCCATGCCTTCTGAGACAATCAATTAGCACAAGCAGTCAAAAAATCAAAAAGACAAGTTCCTTTGGGGAAATTTGCCGTCAGGGACCTCTCAAGAGTAACAGTGTGAATCTAGAGATTAAGGTTTCTGTTATCCAGGCTATGGTCTTTTTTATTGCTTGCTATTTATCTGAGAGCTGGACAATGAATAAGGATGACAGAAGAATTGATGGCTTTCAGTTGTGATGCTAGAGAAGAGTACTGAACATACATTGGACTGCCAAGAGTCTGTCCTTGAGAAGATGAAACCAGATTGTACCTTTGAGGCAAACATTTTAAAGTTCTGTCTCGTACTTTAGGCATGTTGCCTAACGGGACCAGTCCTTGGAGAAGACCATCATGTTGGAAGGGTAGAGCATCCGCATGGGAGAGGAAGAACCTGGTTGACATGGATTGACACAGTGGCAATAGGGTCTGATGTGTTGGGGGTGGTGAGGATAGGGCAGGGTTTAGAGCTTTTGTCCATTGGATTTCTATGAATTGCAGTTGACTTGATGGCACATAACCACCACAACCACCACTGGTTTGATCTTCAGTAAAGCGAGAATTAATACTTTAACAAATTCTTGGTACTGTAGCCAAGAATGTCTCCTGAATTGTGGAAAAGATTTTAATAGTTGGCTATATAACAAACTGTGGCTGACTCTGAGAAGAATGGGAATCCCAGAACATTTAATTGTGCTAATACGAAACCTATACTTGGACCAAGAGGCAGTAGTCAGAACAGAGCAGGGTAACACTGCATGGTTCAAAATTGGGAAGGGTGTACGCCAGGGATGCATCCTGTCTCCATACCTTTTCAACATGTATGCAGAGCAGATTATCCGAGAGGCTGGGCTCTACGAGGAGAATTGTGGCATCAGGATTGGTGGAAGATCTATTAACAATCTGCATTATGCAGATGACACAACCCTGCTTGCTGAAACTGAGGAGGACCTCATGCACTTGCTGCGAAGGGTCAAGGACTGCAGCCTTCAGTATGGACTAAGGCTCAATGTCAAGAAGACAAAGATTCTCGCCACTGGACCAATTAGCAGCGTCAGGATGGATGACGAAGGGATTGAGAGTGTTCACAGCTTCAGTTTGCTCGGCTCCACAGTCAACACTCTTGGTACCAGCAGTCAGGAAATCAAAAAGCGTATCGCGATGGGAAAGTCTGCTGTTAGGGACCTCTCAAAGGTACTCAGGAGCAACAGTGTCTCTCTGGAGACTAAGGTGCGCCTGATACAGGCCATGGTCTTTGCAATCGCTTGTTATGCATCAGAGAGTTGGACAATGACTAGGGAGGACAGAAGGAGAGTGGATGCTTTTGAGCTGTGGTGCTGGAGAAGGGTACTGAATGTACCCTGGACTGCCAGGAAAACAAACAGATTCATCTTGGAGAGGATTAAACCAAGCTACTCCTTGGAGGCAAAGATTCTGGGGCTTCGTCTGACATACTTTGGACATGTTCCCAGGAGGGACGGGTCCTTGGAGAGGGACATCATGCTTGGGAGGGTGGAGGGACAGCGCAGAAGGGGAAGACCCTCTATGAGATGGATTGATTCGGTGACTGGGGTAATCGGGATGGGTGTGTCAGAGGCGGTGCGGTTGGCGCAGGATAGAGCAGGGTTTAGAGCTGTTGTGCATAGGGTCGCTATGAGTCGGAAACGACTCGATGGCACATAACAACAACAACATTACATTATAAGGGAGCCCTGGTGACCTAGTGGTAAGAAGCTGGAGAAGGATGGGAGAATATCCTCCAGCTGCTCTGAGGGATGAGCACTCTATTCTGTCTACCTTCTCTTAGGGAAAAGGATGGGCAGTCGCCTCCCGTACTGTACCATGGAATCAGAACCAACCATAAATAGCTGATCCTCTGGTAGGTTTTCAGAGCAGTTAACTGCACAGGAGGAGATTGCCAATCCTTCTCCCACACAGAGCGACTGATGGCCTCGATCTGCATGCCTTAGGAATTGCAGCGCTGCTTCTTGACAGGCCGTGCGATTTACTGCTTCTGAAAACCCACTGTAGTGTCAGCTATGGGTCTGTTCAAACTTGACTATACACAAGAACATTTCATTATATGGAGTTCTGGTGACTTATTCTGTAAAGTGTTGCACTGCATGCAATTTACAACCTCCGAATATCCAAGGGAAGGTCAGCCATGAGTCATTGCTGACTCCACACCAAAGAGTGAATCGTTTTCTAATAAGAGTTTGGGTAAAAGTTGATCTTTGACAGTGACAACTTTTCCTATCCAGAATTTCACGTCCATGTTCTAGCATACAACATTTTCGGAAGTTCTGAAATCGACCTTCCCTTTGCCATAATTTAGGAAATAAGGTAAACAAACCAGATAGACAAATTATCTTGTACAATCCGCACCAATCAACAAAAGGCGTTTTACCAGTAACTGCAACTCCCAAGAACAGGGAAGACAAGTCACTTTTTCTCGTCTACATTCCTTGTTTCCACCCTATCATGTAAAAATATTGCAGTGTTCACATAATGAATTTGTGGATAATATAGGAAATGAAGAGTTGGTATCTTGAATGAGAATCCACAGAGCTTCAGTTCATTCACTGATTTACCAGGTTTCTGAACACCCATTGTTACGCTGTTCAGGTATCCCCGCCCCTGGGTGGGCGGGACAACGGAAGTGACGACACTGAGCGCTACATAAAATAGCTGTAGAAGGAACTCGCTCTCTTTCCACTTTAGCGCCATCTTGTTCGGTAAGTGGTTTGTATGGAATCGGCTCACAATCCATTAACATCTGGAAGTTGCATTTAACATCATCGCGGCGAACTAACTGTACCTTTTTTTGTCTTTTCCCGTAGAGACCTCCGAACCATGAGGGCCAAGGTGAGCAGTTCCGAACAGTCAACTGTAAAGTAGTAGGGAATGGTGATGGAGAGAAACTCGGGATTAGCGAAGTCCGCCATGGTTCCCCTACCGCTAGGTTTTCGAGACTACCCCTAGAGCTACTAGGATAGGAAGGATAGTGTGGAGGGGAGCAAAAATTGTATAGACGAGAAGCCGGGGAAGTAGTAGGGTTAGAAGATTGCATGCTCAAAAGCGGCGGGGTTTATTCTGGGCGGGGGCTCCAAATTGATTCCATTGCTCAGACCCTCATCCAAAGAGCTTTCGTGGTCCTAAATAGTATTTTTAATGTCCCTACTTAACATGTTAATGAAACTACTGATCTTTTGTTTTGTTTTCTGCCTGCTCTGATCGATTGCCAGTGGAGGAAAAAGCGAATGCGCAGGTATGTTTATACTTCGCCAGTACACAGGAGGAGGGAAGGGAGCGGAACTTGGATACAATTCCCACCTTCGCTTTCAAAAGGAACAGGACATAGTTTGACCAGCACAAGGAATTGAAGATAAACTGTAGTGCTCTTTAGTTCTCGCTCACGTGTTGTATGTACATAATATAATCGACTACTGTGTTTGAAGGGAGCAGTTGCATTCATATGTCTGCTTTTCAGGCTGAAGCGTAAAAGAAGAAAGATGAGGCAGAGGTCCAAGTAGACGTGAGCGCGTGCCGACGCCACAGCGGCAGGAGTAGAGAATGCCACAGGCTGGGGACGCTGATACAAACTGGACTGCATGCTCCTGTCTAGAACTTCTGACTCAAGGGATCTAGAACGTCTATCGCCATTCGATCGCCATAAACACCTGAGAGGCCCGCTTTCCTCCTTCGAAACCAGACCCTTTTGATCTGTTGCCCTGGACTATGATATTCTGGACTAACTCTGCTTAGTTGTGGTTGGATGTCACGTGCACAATAAATCATCTCTTCTGCTGTCTTAGCCGAAGAATCAAATAGCCTTGTCTGTTATGTGGTTTTTTTGGGATATTTTGTAACCTTTCCTTTGGGTGGTGAGTCCCTTAATTCCCAAACTAGGAGAAGATGTGGAGAAACGATAAAGGCTTCTCAGTCCTAGGACCTGAAGTTGATGGTTGTCCTTCACTGGAGGGAGTGAAACTAAAGCATGGGTATAAATTAGAAGGTCTTAAGTGCCCTCCGCTTGGCTCGTTGCCGCATTACGTTGAAGGTGTTCATGGCCTTCCAGCACCGTTTCCTGCGTGTTGCCATGGTGACTCGCAGGGCTTGTTGGGAACTTCCTGTGTCGGCTCCCTCAAATGTTGTACCATTAAGTATGGTTCCGGGTCTGGCGGCTAGAGCGTCGTTTCTTCCGCAGGAAGCGGAAGGACGATAGGGTAGGCGGCTCTTTGTCGAAGCTAGAGGACCGGCAGGCGGCAGCAGCAACTACGGCGGCGGCAGCAGGTGAGGGAGGCGGGAGAGTTAGGTGGAGGCCGCGCCCGGAGGGGAGGAGTCGGGCCATCCCAGCGGCTGGACTCAGCCGATCTACAAATGGCCCCCCAGGAACAATCTGATTATTCTTCACATTCCGAGGCCGAACCCCTTTTCTGACTGATCCCGCTTTGCGGGCAACCGCCTGCTCCATGACGTCACAACCTTGCCCATCCCTCAGCATGATGTCACCTGGAGCCTTCCCCCCTTTCATTTCGTGTTCCCCTAGAGTCCTGTTGAGATGATCCGCAGGTGATAACTGGAGGCACTGCACAAAACTTGTTAATTTAGAAGACTTGCTGCGGGGAAACTCCTAGGACTTTTGGGTTTTTTTGCAAACTCTAGGACGTTAAGCGTCATAATCACCCAAGTTTAGTCGGCCATCCCACTACACTGTCAGTCGCAGCCCTTGCACTGCTCCCCATGTGGCATTCTTAACCCCAACCCTAGACTGGGATCTGATCCCAGTTCCTTCAAACGAGTTTTAGCCCATACTTCTCTTACTGGAGACTTGCCTTGTCCTTTTGACAGGTGGAGAAGTTCAGTGTGAACTCTAAGGACATTTTAAATTCTGAGAGCCCTTACCGTTTTGTCATACTTCTTTCCACACAGTCCACTCTTCCTCCTCCTATCCAAGTCTTCTTTTTTCTTGTTCAGAATCCAGCAGTGATGTGGAGGTGGAGACCCACAGGAGCCCCGGACTTCACCTGAGCTACCTCAGGTATTGAATAATCCTGGGAGGGTTAGGTGGGGAGTGATAACCGTATCTGATTATCTGCATCTGATAGGATTTCATGGATTAAGTTTGGATGGATACTTCTTCACATAGTGATTCCTTTTAGTAAAAGTTGTACCTTCTTTTTACTATCTTTTCCTTTCCCCCGCCCCTCCTTGCCGAGATTATATTTCTTTGGAAGAAAAGGAGCCCTTTCCCCTTATAGGTTATTTGGTAACTCTGGCCTCTAGTTTGGTCACTTCAAACTGGACACTTTAGAAACTTTTTTTAAAAAAATTATTATTAAATTTTATTCGTTTTAATGAACATTTGCAGAGATTTTTGGTTCTTATTCATTGTTGCACTTTTAGAAGCTTTAAAGGTGAAGTCAGAGTAATTGGAGAGTCAAGGCCAAGGAGAAATCTAAAGGAGTTCTTCTTTAGACAGCAGGGGGAGCCTGAACACTGCCTAGGGAAGGTCTATGTGGTTAGACACATGGTAGTAAAGACTCCCAATCTTGTGTGGAGGGTGTTAGAACCAGGGCAGTGGACTGGCATTCCTGACCTCTCTTGGGAAAGAGATTTAAAAAGCTTTTATGGAGTCTATAAATAAAGAGGCTCTTTATGGGGTGAAGAATAGGGTTTGATGGCAATGGATCTTCCCATAGAGTTGGGGACAGGAAGAAGGGGTGGAATGGGAACAGAAAGCTCACTTATTTCTATAAAATTAACTCTTTTTACCACCTTTGCCTTTTCACTCCCTCTTCCCCCCCACCCCCACCCCCCGGTGTCTAGAAGTAGAGATTCTAGCTGTTTTAGATTCCCCTTCTTTGAAAAGAGGGGTCCTAGGACACTGCCCTCATGGGTTGAAAGTGTCAGAAGCTAAAGAAAGAATAAAAAGTTTAAGAACTCTCAAAATGGTCATACTGTTCTTTTCACCAAGGATTTCTTGGAGTTTGGTGATCTGATGGGCCTTTCTTTCCCTTAGAGCCCACGGAGGAACGGTTTAAGGGATGATGTTTGCCACTAGTGCTTCCTCGTCATAGCTCAGCAGTCTAATTTCAGTTCCACAATTTTAATAAGGTCAGCTCAGAAGGGGAGATAAAATACAACACTATACTCTCCCTTCCCCCTCCTCGGCCACCCTATCATCATTGAGATGAGGTTGCTTCACTCCAGATCCCTCCTTCCTCCGTTAGCCAGGCAAGTGTGAATCACTCTGACCCAGACCAGGTGCACAAGGGCCTGGGCGGGGACTTCTCATAAGCCAGCCAGTCCAAACAAGACTTCTCATCTCTTAGATTTTGTTATCTCCAAAGCCATTTCTATTCTGACCTGCTTTTCAGTGGGCTGCCACTTCTAGGGAAGAGTGGTGACCTCTCCAGAGGACCCTTGTTTGACACAGCTTTCCTTTTTTCTAGCTGTCACCAAGAGTGGCAAGAAAAAGAAGAAAGTCCAGAGTTGGAGGGGACCAGAATGCCTGACCGGGACAACTATGCCAATGGCACTGGAAGCAGCAGTGGAGGTCCTGGAGGTGGCGGCAGCGAGGAAGCCAGTGGGGCAGGGTCAGGCAGTGTTGGAACAAACTCAGATGCCATCTGCAGAGACTTCCTGAGGAATGTGTGCAAGCGGGGCAAACGTTGTCGCTATCGCCATCCAGACATGAGCGAAGTGTCCAACTTGGGGGTGAGCAAGAATGAGTTCATCTTCTGTCATGACTTCCAGAACAAGGAGTGTAGCCGTCCAAACTGCCGATTCATCCATGGCTCCAAAGAGGATGAGGATGGTTACAAGAAAACTGGAGAACTTCCCCCTCGGCTAAGGCAGAAAGTAGCAGCTGGCCTGGGCCTTTCACCAGCTGACCTGCCGAATGGCAAGGAAGAAGTGCCCATCTGCCGTGACTTCCTCAAGGGGGACTGCCAGAGAGGAGCTAAGTGCAAGTTCCGTCACCTGCAACGGGATTTTGAGTTTGATGCTCGGGGTGGAGGAGGAGCTGGTGGGGGGGGTTCAACAGGCCCGGTCCCCCCAGGACGTCGTCATGATCTCTATGATATCTATGACCTCCCTGACAGGGGCTTTGAAGACCATGAACCAGGCCCCAAACGTCGGCGAGGTGGGTGCTGCCCTCCTGATGGCCCCCATTTTGAATCGTATGACTACAACCTGGCTCCACCCCGAGGAATGGAATGCAGACTGCTAGAAGAGGAGAACGCCATGCTCAGGAAGCGGGTCGAGGAGCTAAAGAAGCAGGTCAGCAACCTGTTGGCCACCAATGAAGTTCTGCTGGAACAAAATGCCCAGTTTCGTAATCAGGCTAAGGTCATGACTCTGAGCTCCACTGCACCAGCCACTGAGCAGACTCTGGCCCCCACTGTGGGCACTGTTGCCACTTTTAACCATGGCATTGCTCAGACTCATACTACTCTCAGCAGCCAAGCTCTCCAGCCCCGCCCTGTATCTCAGCAAGAGCTGGTTGCCCCTGCTGGAGCTCCAGCTGCTCCCCCAACGAATGCCGCACCTCCTGCTGCTCCACCACCCCCACCTCCACACTTGAACCCAGAGATCACACCATTGTCAGCTGCTTTGGCTCAAACAATCGCCCAGGGAATGGCACCTCCACCTGTGTCCATGGCTCCTGTGGCTGTCTCTGTCGCTCCTGTGGCCCCTGTGGCTGTATCGATGGCCCAGCCTTTGGCAGGAATCACAATGAGCCACACCACCACTCCCATGGTGACTTACCCCATCGCCTCCCAGAGCATGCGCATCACAGCCATGCCGCACTGATGGGACAACTGGACACTCGCCTGGTTTTGCCTCCTAGGGCTGGGGTTCAGGGGCTCCTGCTCACCCACTCGCATAGCCCTTCCAGGCCCTGTCTGAAGGGCTCACTCAAGAACTGGACAAGAGACTGCAAAGAATATGCTTCTGAGATGGGTTTGGGCTGGTGTGTTTTCTCTCACCTGCCTTTCGTAAGGGTCCTCTTGCCCATCTTCTTCAGGCTTCACAGAAGGGGCTTGTATGAGGGTGCAGACTGAAGCCAAGGGAAGAGGAAGACTGCCTGAGGGGCTGTGTTCCCTGATGGGAAGTTGAGGACATCCTGATCTTGTCCTCTCTTCAGCACAGCACAGCACACACAGGTTCCAGCACTACCTTTGGAAAGGATAAAAACAAAAATAAACCTACTCAGAAAGCCAGAAAAGATTGGGAAGTGGGGGGCCAGGAAAGTAAGTCTGATAGGAACTTTCAGACAACTTGGGGCCCAGTTGAGTTGGACAATATAGGAATTGCTCCTGGGACCCTGGAAAGGCGGGGACCATAGTACTCTAGCCCAAAGGCTAGGGTAGTACTCATTACCTTAGCTTGGGTTGGAAATCCATAGGGCAGGACCCACCACTTTCCAAAGAAATAAAAAATAATTATTTTTAACAAATGGAGGCAGTGAAGACTTGCTTAGATATTCTTTGTGGGGAGATGGAGCAGTTAGTAGATCTCATGCTACAATGGGATAGAGACCCCACCCTCACATAGGTTCAGCATGGTTGGATGGAGGCCAGTGATGATAAGAACCTAGGACATGACCAATTGGGGCTTTAAGGAAGCCACTCTGTGAGGTAAAAGCATTAGAGCCACCTGGTTTAATCTAAAAATAGCCTCATTTGTTTCTGGTCTCTGCATATGCTATTCCCAGGTTGCCTTGGTAACCAGGGCTCCTAGGGTCATTTAGGGGGGCAGGTACTGGAGAAGGTACATGTGATGGGAATGGGATATTAAGTAGTTGACAAATCCTTCCCTTATTCAAACAGAACAGGGCAGGTGGTGGTTGCTTTTCTGAGTTGTTGATGGCATTTAATGTCCCTCCTATCTTTTCTTCAGTGACCAATGCCTTAATCCTTAAAGCTTTGGGAGGTGCTGAGAAACTGAGAGTTCTCCTGGGGACACAGCCTCAGGATTCATCCCTTCCCTCTCTGTCCAAATTGGACCAGAGTAGGTTTTAAATCCATGTAAAAAAGCCACATGCCCCAATAACCAAACCTCAGTTCCTCCTCAGCTTGTGGCTGATGTGAGGGAAACAACTCAGGTGTCTAGTCTAACGGAACAGTATATTTGGGGGTTGAGAAATGATCCTGGGTCGCGCTCCCCCATCATACCTTCTGCTACCTCTTGCTCTTTTGGCTGGATGATTACTTAGAATATACCTGGAGTTGGAAACCTGAGGTTGAAAGCCTGGGTCAAAGCCAGTCATTTTTAAAACAAAGAAAAACTCTGAAGACTGAAAATGGGCAAATATGGTTTGTGGATTATAGAAACAACACATTGATAATGTTGATTATCTGGATTATTAAAAGAGTTGGTTTATGAACATTTAGAGAAGAGTGATCATAGATATGAATGTGCATTTGTTTCAGTGAAGTCCCGACAGACTATTATTGCCTTTTTGCCATGAATTCTAAAGAAGTAGTTTTAGGAAAGAAGATATTGAATGTCCTGTCTTAATGTGTCCCAGCTAATGACCACCAGATATACCTATAGTTGAAAGAGTTGGGTCTAATGCTCCTTGCAAAGAGGAGAGTGCCCACCATAGGGAACAGTAAGAGAATGTTAGGAAGGACTCACTGAAGTTGGACTTGGGTCAGAAATATTGGGAAGGTACAAAGGAGAGGAGCTTCATTGTGCACTGGGTTCTATCAAGGAAGCAGGGTTATTTTAAGGATATTTTTTTCTAAGAGAATAGAATAGACTAAGGCTGTAACTGGTTAAAAAGCAATAGTTAATAGCAGGGACAGGAAATGGGTAGTTGCGGTTTAAACCATGTTTAAACAAAAAAAAACATGAATTTTTTTTTTTGTCTCATTTCATCAAGTGACTTGAGTACTTTGTAAGATTGTGCACCATGGAAAAACACCACAGCTTCACTTTGTGAGCCAGATCAGCCCCAGACAACTGCAGAGCTTAACTTTGTGAGGCTGTGTGACCTGTCACATGTCAAAAGGTGCTTTCTTTAGTGTCACCTGCTAAGTTATTCCAGATAATTAAAAAAATTAAGGGTCAGTCAGTAGAGCTTGGAGGAATTAGAACTGTTTTACTCAGCAAGTGCTGATTAATATATTTATGTAACAGAAGAGCTGTCTTGTTAAAAAACAAACCAAACCTTAACTTGGATGTTATATGCCATCAAATTGTCGACGCCTAGTGACCCTTTGTCACAACAGCTCTGAATGTTCCTCTATCCTGTGCCGACCTTATTGTCTCTGATACACCAACCCTCATTACCCTAGTCACTGAATCAGTCCATCTCTTCGAGGGTCTTTCTCTCTTGCACTGTTCCTCGACCCTCCCAAGCATGATGCCCCTCTTCAAGGACTGGTCACTCCCTGCAACATACCCAAAGTATGTCAGATGAGGCTTTAGAATCCTTGCCTCCAAGGAGCTACCTGGTTTCATCCTCTCTAGGACAAACCTGTTTGGTATGTATATTGAATACTCTTCTCCAGCACCACGGCTTAAAGGCATCAATTCTCCTTTCATCCCTAGTCATTATCCAGCTTTCTGACACATAGCAAGTAATTGCAAAGACTACTATTATTATAGCTAATGTTAGATGCATCTTGGCTGAAAACAGAAAGTACCAGAGGAATGTCTGTGTTTCATTGACTACACAAAGGTATTTGACTGTGGATCACAACAAACTAACTCTGAGAAGAATGGGAATCCCAGAACACTTGATAGTGCTTTTGCGAAACCTATACTTGGACCAGGAGGCAGTCATTACAACAGAGCAGGGAAATACTGCATGGTTTAAAACTGGGAAGGGTATACACCAGGAACATGTCCTATCTCTGTACCTTTTCATTCTGTATGAAGAACAGACCATCCAGGAGGCTGGGCTCTGTGAGGAATACTGTGGCATCAGGACTGGAGGAACACATTAAAAACCTGTGTTATGCAGATGGTGAAAGCTTGCTGAGGAAGACCTGAAGTGCTTGCTGCAGAAGGTCAAGGACTGCAGCCTTCAATATGTATTGAAGCTCAACATCAAGAAAACAAAGATTCTCACCACTGGGCCAATTGGCAGCATCATGATAGATGGTAAAGAGATTGTGATTATTAACAGTTTCAGTTTGTTTGGCTCCACAATCAACTCTTGGTACCAACAGCCACGAAATCAAAAGACTAATTGTTGTTGTTGTTATGTGCCGTTGAGTCCTTTGCGACTCATAGCGACCCTATGCACAGCAGCCCTAAACCCTGCTCTATCCTGCGCCAACCGCACCGCCTCTGACACACCCATCCCGATTACCCCAGTCACCGAATCAATCCATTTCATAGAGGGTC
>NW_006399962.1:4233362-4261676 GCF_000299155.1 Elephantulus edwardii | reverse complement strand
TCTGACTCTAGCTCCTCACACATTTCATTGTAGTATTTTGCTTTGTCATTCCGAGCTGCCTTTTGGAATCTTCTTTTCAGCCTAATTACCTTGGGAAAATCTGCTAAACATTTAAAAAACTTATTACCAACAGCAGCACAACAAAATAAGAAATAATATGCAAAGTGTTTATCTATTGGATTGACTGAACACTGCCACCCCCCTTCAAAATTGGGGAAAAAACTTGAGCTTGCCTGAAGTGTAATGCAGTTTGTATTAGCAATGGTTCAGATGAGAACCATGTGGGACTTCCAGTTGTCTACAAAAATTACAATCTTAGTCCTCAATACCTAAATAACAAGATCTTGCTATATTCCAGGGACTCTCCTAGAATCTCCATAAAGATAGCTGTTCTAGGCGAGCTCTAGTGGCCTAGTGGCAAGAAGCTGCACTGCAATCCCAGAGGCGCACAGTTTGAATCCACCAGATGCTCTGCCAGAGAAGGAGGAACAATCTCCTCCAGTACCAGTCAGATCCAATTTGACGGTACACACACAAAAATAATAATAAAATAAATATTTTTTAAAAAAGATAGCTGTTCTGTAATCATGAGTTATAAATGTAGCAGTTCTACACAAATGGAAGCACTCTTGAAAGGTTGTGTTCCCTTCTAAATGTAAGTTTCAAGAGGGTCATTGACAAACCAATGGTGTAGCTGAAGACAATTGCCTAGAGATGAGGAAAGAGAGGCCCAGTACATGCCTTCAGATACTTGAAAGGCTCCTCAGTGGAAGAAAGGAGGAAAATGTTCTCTGTTCCTGCTCAGGAAATAGGGAGTTAGGAAAGCATTTGTTGTATGCTAATTTAAGCCAAAGGAGCCCTAATGGCCTAGTAGTTTATGTGCAGACCAACCAAATAATGGATGGTTCAAACCCACCAGCAGCTCTGCCAGAGAATGGCGTGGCATTCTGCTCCTTTAAGAGTTAGAGCCTCAGAAATCTGATAGAGTGTGACTCAGAGTTGGCTAGATAGCAGTAGGGTTTGATTTTTCTTTTGTTGTTGGCTTACTAAACAAATGCCAAGTGTCAAGACACTTTAAGCATTGACACAACAAGGACTCTATTAACATACTCATTTTGCAAATGAGAAAGCAGGTTTAGAGTAACCTGCCCAGGGTTCTGTTCTGGCCATCTAACTTGGCATAAGAAAGTTCTAATAATAGGCCATCCAGCATATGACTGCTACCTTTCAGTAACTTGCAAGGAAATTTACTCAAATCTTCTTGTCTCTTCTGTGGCATCTAAAAATGCCACATCTGATACTCTGTCTTCCCTAGGAGGAAATGAAAGTTTACATATAAAGGCAGACTGTTTATCCTTGAACTTTCTGTCTCTTCATTTAGGCTCCACCCTTAAAGACACTTCCTCTGACAAATGGCCATCCCTTCCTGTTGCTACTTACTACCTATCACCACCAGGTGGCACCTGGGAACAAGACTGTCAACTGGCTGGGACCCACCCTGTTTACTTGTTAAAGTGCCTGCATTGCAGCTGCTAATCCTATGGCCCCTGGGACTAGGCCTTCCTGGGGAGTGAATTTTTATCCTACACAGTCTTCAGTAGAAGGGCCTGATAATCAAAATGGAGTAGGGAGGAGAGGCCTTTGGAAAGGAACTACCATAACTTCCATTCCCATCTTTCCTAGAGGTTTTCTCTAAGAAGTTTATTTTTACCATTAATATAGTTCTGCTTCATCAGTTAGCAAATAAATCATATCTTTTTTAAACTCTTTGGGCCTTTTTTTCTTTTTTAATTTAACTTTTATTATTATTATTAATTTTAATGAAAATTTACAGAGACTTTGGATTTCCATTCATTCCTTTGGGCCTTTTTCTGTCTGCTAACTTCTGGAAATTTGGAAGGCACATAGAAAATTGTTCCTTACACAGCTTTGCAAACTGACTCTGACCGTCTAGCTACAGCCAGCACAGGGTGGTAAAGAAACAGAAGTGAGAAATGGGGAGGGACAGTTCTAAAATGATTTGATAAAACATGGCTTGATGAAATCTATACCCTGCAGAGTGAGAAAAAAGTTTTATCAACTGCAGATCTAGTTTCTCACCAACAATCAACCCTAACTTCCTTACAGCATCAGACAGAGTAACACAATACACCCCACATAAGCTGCACTAAATAAGTCATCTTCAACTTTTGCTTCCAGTTAGTCTAGTTTTTAAGTACCCAGACAAGTATCCCATCAACATACTGTACTTTTTCTTTCCGGAACCAATACAAGGTAGAGCTGGATTCTACACCTGACAGTATTCCAAATCTTCCAAGCCAAGCTAATGATTGAATCATCTCAATCTCTTCATTTTAGTGTTCTAACAGTTTCCTCAGGGTCAGAAAATTCTTGGAAAACGTAATAATTTTTGCTGCTGTTGAGCCTTGCATCTATGAAGATGACTTTTTTTTCTTTAAAGACAATATATTTTGTCCTCAGTAGAGATAGAGATGGTTAACTAACTCTTCAAAGATTTCTAGAAAGAAAGAAATCACTTTCTATTCACCATTCTGCTGCTCATCATACAAGGGGTGGGGGAAGGCGGGATCATCCAAATTCTTTCATTGTCTGGTGATCCAGTTTGTTTCTAGTGTCTGTCATTACCTACTGGAACAAGGAAAAGGGCTGCGGACAGCAGAGATGAGGTGGGCCACATCATTACAAATCCCTTTCATAAGTACAAAACTAAAAAAAAAAAAAATCCCACAACAAAACAAAAAAACAACCCAGAACAGAACTCCACTGCCTAACAGTCAATTCTGAACCACAGCAACCCTTTATCACGTTTCCAAGGTTGTAAATCTTTATGAGGAGACTGCTCCTCTTTCTCCCAACAAGCAGCTGGCGTTTTAATTAGCAATGCATCTGGGGTGCACTGTGCCACCAGAGCCCTTTCTTTGAAACGATGGCCAGAAGAGTGGAAACCTTTAAGAATAACGAATCTTCTTTGAGTATGAAAATCAGGAAAAATTGACAAATGAACATACAAATATCTCAGAGGGAAAAACGGACCCTAAACAACTTCGCAACTCCTGTTCCCTCTAAAACAGTAATTGGCCGTCTGGCTCTGCATGACGTCATACCACAGACACTCCAATCCCACGTGGGAGCAGCTACTGGTCCCGCCTCTTCTCTTGAAAAACTGTAACACGCCTTCTCCACTTTCTTACCAATCAAATGCTGTTCTTTAGGCCCTTTCCTCCTTTTCCTGCCATCTCGACCGCCCATCTTGCCATTCCAGTCCAATCAAGGAGACGCTACTCCTATGAAGCCCTTTTCTTTCTTCAAGCAAGGGAGGGCGGAGTTCGACTCTGACTCCACCTGGTTTACTCTCCGCTGACCAACCCGAACCTCTAAAGAGTAGGGGGCGTGGCCTGAAGTCCCTTCCCCCATCCTGCTAGGGACTACGGTTTTAAGCCGGGGGAGCTGGCGGCAGAACTAGGCAACCTCCCGCGGGTTTCTGGATCGGGTGGGTCCTCCTTGTCCTGTCACCATGGAGCGTCCTCCGGCAGAAGGCTCCAGCCCCAGTCCCAATGACCAGCACTCTGCTCCTTCTGACCCCCCAGACCAGCCCACTACTGCTCACACAAAGCCAGACCCGGGTTCTGAGGGTCAACCTGCTGGACCTGGAGCAGCAGGCGAGGCCCTGGCAGTATTGACTTCGTTCGGACGGAGGTTGCTGGTGCTGGTGCCAGTCTACCTGGCCGGGGCAATGGGACTCAGCGTGGGTTTCGTGCTTTTTGGCCTCGCCCTCTACCTGGGCTGGCGCCGTGTCCGCGATAAGAAAGAACGAAGCCTCCTGGCCGCACGGCAACTGCTGGATGATGAGGAGCGGCTCACAGCAAAAACACTCTATATGAGCCATCGGGAGCTACCTGCCTGGGTGAGCCACTACCCCCAGGCTTCAGGATAGCCCCCTTCCAGTCTCTCTGTTTGGGGGCTCTCCTTCCCTGCCCTAAAGTTTGTCCCCATTGCTGCCTGCCTTGCCTGCTGGGACGCACCCCTCTTGGGATCAACAGCTCACTCTCACAGCCTCTATCCCTCCTTTTGTGCACTCCCAGATCCCGAGCCTTCCACAGAATCAGGACTTCTTCCCTACTCTACTCTTAGGCAAGATCAGTAATAACATCTGGGCACCAATCTCAACCGAATCACTCCCTCCTAACCAAGCAAGCCGTCCTGGCTCCCAGTCTTGCTTTCTGGCGCGCTTGTGCTGCTGCTTCTGGGCATTCTTGCCCCTGCTGCCGCTCAAAGGATTTCCTCTCCTCTTCTATCCTCCTCAAGACTTTTTACTTACTTAAGGCCATAGGTTCTTAATTTTCCCGCTCTCTGTCTGGGTGGGCCCCAGCTCGCGGAGCACTGTCCTGCTGAGCCCAGCACCTTACAGATCCTGTGCCTCCCCGCCTTGCACCCTCACAACTGGGCTGCAACGCAGCAGAGGCGACTGCTGGACAAAGGGCGGGGGTGCGCGAGGAGGGGAGTGCGGCTGCTGCAGTGCTCGCTGCCCACACTCCACCCGCATCAGCCACACCCTTCTCTTACAGTGGCTGGGGCAAAGACCCTTATTTCTGCGCCTCCTTGCGCTCTGTGAGGGGCCGGAAGCTTCTCGGGAGACTGAGCTGGTTACCGTTACCGGCCCCGCCCTGCCCCTCCCTTCAGGGTCCTCCCAGCAAAGGTACCAGTTTAGGGGGAGAGTAACAGGAAGGAGGAGAGAGATACTAAGCATGAGGCAGGCACAGCCATGCTCCCCAGACCCAGGACTGGGCAGGAAAAGGGGGAGAACTGGACTCAGGGGACTTGTGATCCAGGCAGCAGCTCTCTGTTCTTCCACATCATCCTAGAAACTGCTTGTCCATCTCTTCAATTAGTATTGTGCTTAGTGGCACAAGTGTACTCCTTTCCCATAAAAGGAGTCACGCTCATAGAAAGAAAGGAAGAGAAGGGGGTAAAAATAAAACATACCCACCACCAGGGCCTGAATAGGCCTTCTGGTCTATGATTCCTCTCCAACTCAAGACCTGCTTCCCTCATCACCTTCTTGTTATAGAGGTTCTATTCTGTGGACAGGAGGGAAGGCTGCAAAAGGGAACTGGATCTTCGCCAATTCTAGGATTCTGTCTTCAAATCTGATTTGACAGTACCTCCTCCCCAGAAAAAAAAAATATGCCCTTGTCCTCCTCTCTCTGCCCCAGCAGCTGTCATACCATAACCCTGAACTATGCATAAACTAACTTTGTGTAGTCGTTGGCACCCAGTCAGCTTCCCTTATTAAAGAGGCCTCAGGCCAAGGATTGAAATGAAAGCTGGGACATCCCAGCACTCTCCAGGTCCCTGAGTACGAGGAGGAGGCCCTGTGGTAGTGAGGTGTTTCTTCCTCTCTGTGGCAGCACCTGGTATCTCAGTGGAAAACCACTGGCAGAGGTATGCTCATCATTGTCTCTGCTTCCTCAGGTCAGCTTCCCAGATGTGGAAAAAGCTGAGTGGTTAAATAAGGTGAGAAGTTTGAGTATCCTGATTTTTTCATGAGGGGAGATGGGAGCAAGCTCCTTGTCAAACACTCCAGTTCTAGTTTGGTTCCCACTGTTCACTGTGGGAAGGATTCTGAAGGGACTTCCTGTCTTAGGGAATTCTTTGACCATCTTTTCTTCTCAGATTGTGGCCCAGGTTTGGCCCTTCCTAGGCCAATATATGGAAAAGCTTCTGGCAGAAACTGTGGCCCCAGCTGTTAGGGGATCTAATCCCCATTTGCAAACATTCACATTTACAAGAGTGGAACTTGGTGAGAAGGTACGTGTGTGGGAGAAAGGAAAGAAATAAGAGAGTGGGACAGAGGGTGAATGGCCCCTCTGGGTGTTCCTCTCTTCCCTTTCCCTCCTCTCAATACATCATCTCTCTCCAGCCACTTCGTATCCTGGGAGTCAAGGTTCACCCAGGTCAGACCAAAGAACAGATCCTACTGGACTTGAATATCAGGTAACCCTTACCACTCTTCCCATTTCCCTTCCTCCAGCAGAGTTCTGGTGCCTCTTGGCTCCTTCATTCTCCCTCCCTCCACAGCAGCTTGGTACTAATCCTCCTTTCTCTTCCTTATTAATCCTCAGCTATGTAGGTGATGTGCAGATTGATGTGGAAGTAAAGAAATATTTCTGCAAAGCAGGAGTCAAGGGCATGCAGGTGGGGCAGATGTCAGTGACCCTTCATGATAAAGAGACTTTACCCTAAGTGTCATGGGATATAAGGGAATGGGAGGTTGGAGACACAGTGGTTGGAAAAGTGGGAGTGGCAGGAGGCCTTTTCTGGGGAAAGACGTTGGTCTTCTCTTTTTGTTCTAGTTACATGGTGTTTTACGGGTGATCCTTGAGCCCCTTATTGGGGATCTTCCTATTGTGGGAGCTGTATCAATGTTCTTCATTCGACGCCCGGTAAGAGAAGACTTTGATGGGGAATGGGAACTCAGGGGAAGGAGAGAGAATTGGGAGATAAGGGTGGCCAGCTATAGAAAAGAAATTGACAAGAACGCTGAGGTCTGGCAACTATGGATAAATGTGAGCACATCAGCATTTGATCTGCCCTGACCTAGCCACCCTTTTCATCCAGACCCTTGACATCAATTGGACAGGGATGACCAACCTGCTGGATATTCCAGGACTCAGGTACCAAGGACTTACTGAGCACCTGCTAAGTTCTCCAGCCCTCAGTTGGGAGTTTAAGGGATGCAAAGTACCAGAATATACAGCTCTGTCTTCCTGGAGCCTCTACCCTAATTGGAAATTTCCATATTGTGATTTTACTTTGGGAAGGGCATAGCATGCTTTTTGGGGAGAGTATGGAGTGCTAAGAACTTAGCAGAAGTGAGAAAAGAAAGATGAGCTGGAGATGGCATTGAAGAAGTACGTAGGGAATGAGGGGGGGAAAAGTAGGAAAAAAGGAGTTTCAAGAAGGGGCTTCCTTTTAGTTTTAGGCCTTTGCTGACTGTGGAGTTGGAATTTGGAGGACACTGAACTTTGGCGCCACACTCACCTCCTTTTTTACTCCTCCATTCAGTTCACTCTCTGACACCATGATTATGGACTCCATCGCTGCCTTCCTTGTGCTACCCAATCGATTATTGGTGCCCCTAGTGCCTGACCTCCAAGATGTGGCTCAGTTGCGTTCCCCTCTGCCCAGGGTATGGCCTCTCCCAATTAGGTTATTCTCCCAGGAATCCAGGGCTGAACCTTGAGTTTCTCACCATCTTAATCCTACTCCCACCCCCCAGGGTATTGTTCGCATCCACCTGCTAGCTGCTCGAGGACTGAGCTCCAAAGACAAATATGTTAAAGGCCTGCTTGAAGGCAAATCAGACCCCTATGCACTTGTACGTGTGGGCACTCAGACATTCTGCAGCCGTGTCATCGATGAGGAACTCAACCCCCAGTGGAGGGAGACTTATGAGGTGAAGAGCTGAGGAGGGAGGCTGTGTGAGACAGGGAGGCCCTGGAGGTTGTGAAAAAAGAGCAAGATTAGATGATCCTTATAGCAGCAGCCCATGACATCCTTATCCTTCTGTGTTCTCCAGGTGATGGTACATGAGGTTCCAGGGCAGGAGATAGAGGTGGAGGTGTTTGACAAGGATCCAGACAAAGATGACTTTCTGGGCAGGTGAGACTCAGTCTTAGTTAGGATTGTAAAGTGAAAATGCTCCTAAAATTTCAGAGAGAATTTTAATCCTTCCCAAGCCCTTGGAATCATTTATCATTTTCCCAACAAGCTTCTGCCTTCACTTCTCCTCCCCTCCCTGCAAATATTTCTTAATCACAGGGAGAAAGGAGTCTGGAATCGACTTCTTATTTCTGGTGGGTGAGTAGAGGGCTAATAACATGCTTCTAATTATAACTCTTTCCCTTTCCCCATCTCACTTTCTCTCTCCCCACCAGAATGAAGCTGGATGTTGGAAAAGTATTACAGGCTGGAGTACTGGATGATGTAAGTGAGAGATAAAGGAAGGTGGGTGTGTTCCCACCCACCGGACAGAGAGTAGCTGCTACTCTGGTGGGAAAGTCATTGAGTAGTGGGTCTTTGATCTCCCCCTCACTTTGTTCTACCTCTCTCTATAGTGGTTCCCTTTACAAGGGGGACAAGGCCAAGTTCATTTGAAGCTGGAATGGCTGTCACTCTTGCCAAATGCGGAAAAACTGGAGCAGGTAACCAACATAAGGCACTAGAAGCTGGCAGAGGAGAAATAGGTAACTCAAAGTATAGGGAACTAAGGGTTACCAAGGACTGACTACCACTACTACCACTTCCCAGGTTCTGCAGTGGAATCGGGGCGTCTCCTCTCGACCAGAGCCCCCATCTGCTGCCATCTTAGTGGTTTATCTGGATCGGGCTCAGGATCTACCAGTGAGTTTGGGTTCTGAAGATGAAGGAATGGGGAACCATGGTCACAGTCATCGCATTTTCTCGCCCTCTCTTGCTGAGGATGTCCGTGTCTTGCTGGCTTTCCATAAAGAGAAACTTCAACACAAGGGTCCTAATGAGGGAGGCTAAGCCACTGCAGGGAAAAGATTCTGATGAAACTGTCACCAAAATAAAAATCACTCAAGATGGTGACCCCTGAAATTCTATCCCCTGCAGCTGAAGAAGGGCAACAAGGAACCTAACCCCATGGTACAACTGTCAGTTCAAGATGTGACCCAGGAAAGCAAGGTAGGACTCGCTGTGGGAAGTATTATTTGAGGGGGAAGACTCCCTTTCAGGATGCCGGTTAAGTGAAGAGACATTTTCTAGAGAAATGACAATGACACCGAGGTAAATGCCCTTACTCCCTTTCTCCACCTCCCCAGGCTGTCTATAACACCAGCTGCCCAGTGTGGGAAGAGGCTTTCCGTTTCTTCCTGCAAAACCCTCGAATCCAGGAGCTCGATGTACAGGTGAGAGAATTGCCTAGCCAGTCTCTGACCCCTTGAAGACATATGGCAATAGTTGTATCATTTCTTCTCCCCTCCTTCAATTCCTATTTTCAGTTCCTCTATCTATACTTCCTACCTCTGCCTAGTACCTTCCCACTGTTCTTCGCTTGTATCTCTAGAGTGAATTTTACGGTACATAAATTATTCCTCAACAGAATTGTTAAACAAAAGAAAATACAGTGTACTTGTCAGATACTTTAGCATTATAAAGGTCATTGAAAAAGATAAAACAAGGTAGCTCTGGTGGCCTAGTGACAGGAAGCTGTGCTGTAATCCTGAAGGTGTGTGGTTTGAATCCATCAGATGCTCTGCTAGAGAAGGAGGGACAATCTCCTGTCCCAGTTAGATCTGATTGGCACACAACAAAAAAGAAAAAGCTTGAAACATATTATCTGCCTTCAGGGATCTCACTTGCCAGCTTCACAGACAAGATACATATATACATACATGCATACATATATACATATATAGAAACTATTTTAGAACAATTAATTATTCACTGTTGCTGTTGTTAGTTGCCACTGAGTCCATTCCAACTAATGGTGACCCCAGTGGGTTTTCTTGGTTGTAATCTTTACATAAGCAGATTTCTGGATTTTTGTTTCCTTCCAAGGGGCTACTGAATGTGTTTGAACTACCATTAAACCACAAAGGCTCCTTCCAATATTAACTAAATATTGGTTCCTTCTAATACTAGATAAATATTAATTTATATTTTTGTTCAGTTATTACCTTACTATCTTATTCAACACTATGGTTGAATTGATTCTGACTCATAACAACCCTCTACTGGGTTTCTGAGCCTATAAATCTTTATGGGAGGAGACTGCTCATCGTTCTGCCATGTGGAGACTGCTGGACTTGAACCATCCACCTTTCATTTTACAGCCTAAAACACAATGTACTTTGCCACCAGGGTTCCTTTCCAATATTAATTTTCTCTCTCGCATTGCCTTGGAACCAGAACTAATTCATAGCCGACCCTCCAGTGGCTTTTCAGAGGCCGTAAACTGCACAAGATGACATTGCCCATTTTTCTTCCTCGGGGTTACTAGTGGATTTGAACTGCCAGAGAGGCACCACCCTTTTCCCACTAGGCCTCTAGAGCTCAATACTAACTTGTTCATTTCTATCAAGTTGGAACTGACTCATAGAGACCCTCCAGCAGATTTTCAGATGCTATAAGTCACATGAGGGGGCTTTGGTGGCCTAGTGGCAAGGAGCTGCACTGCAATCCCAAAGGCACACACGATTCAAGGCCACCATCTGTTCCGTGTGAGAAGGATGGGCAATCTCCTCCCATGTGATTACTGCCTCTTGACAAACCCACCAGAGGGTCAGTATGGGTCTGTTCCGACTCTACAGTACACAACAACATAAGTGTCATGAGAAGAGAGTGCCCATTTTTCTCTTGAGCAGCTGGTGAATTTGAATCACCTGTCTTTGGGTTAGCAACACAACTCTACCCATTAGGCCAAAAGAGCTCAGTATTAACTAGTGGGAATAAAATGTTCCTAATATAGCACTATAGAGAAAGGCCCAGACTAGGGTAGAAATTTTGTGTAGAACCATTCTATTGGAGCTGTAGGAGAGCTCTTACTAGAGAGTTTTGGTGAAAAAAGTAGGATTTTAATTAGGCTTGAAGGATAAGTAGGATTTAAATAGGAAGTTGAAGAAAAATAAAGACTTTCCAGGTAGTGTGGATAGCATGAGCCTTGGCACGGTGGATAGAGTGAGCAGTGGTGGAAGGGGCCATGGAATGGGTAGAAGACCAGGAAGAGATGTGCCTGAGTGCAGTGAAGAGCTTATGATTGGCCCAGAGAGAACAGTCAGTTGTGTTATAATTTCTCTAACCTACCTCCCTTTTCCTAATCTCTTCACTGCCTCTCCTGTGCTACTTGTAGGTGAAGGATGACTCCCGGGCCCTGACTTTAGGGGCACTGACTCTGCCTCTGGCTCGTCTGCTGACCACCTCTGAACTCACCCTGGACCAGTGGTTCCAGCTTGGTGGCTCTGGCCCCAACTCCAGGCTCTACATGAAACTGGTTATGAGGGTATGGAGATGGATGGCATGCTGAGGGCTATCAAGAGTAAAGAGTAAATAAATGACTTAGTATATGTGGAAATACCTAGCTGGCATGCCCCAAAACATTTAGTGTTCTGACTAGGAGAGGGAATAGGTAGGGGATGGATGTGTGAAGGGAACCTACCCAAAACAGGGACTGGATTTCCCTGATAGGTCTCCAGTGTGCCCTGGAGCCCCCCTCCATTTTTGCCAGCTGGTGACTAACTGGACTTGATTGAGCAATTATGCCGCTTTCCCAGATCCTTTACTTAGACTCATCAGAAGTGTGTTTCCCCACGGTGCCTGGGACTCCTGGTGCTTGGGACCTGGACGATGAAAGCTCCCAGATGGGCAGCAGTGTGGATGTACCACCTCGACCCTGTCATACCACGCCTGACAGCCACTTTGGGACAGAGGTGAGTCTGGAAAGGATTAGGGTCTGTTTGTCTACTCTCCCTGTAAAGTCCATTCCTGTCAGGGCTGATTCTAATAGATCTCTCTTCCTTTGTTTACCACCTAGTGCTTCCAACTGTTCCTTTTTGCAGAACGTGCTTCGGATCCACGTATTAGAGGCCCAGGACCTGATTCCCAAAGATCGTTTCTTGGGGGGACTGGTGAAGGGCAAGTCAGACCCCTATGTCAAACTAAAGCTGGCAGGACGAAGCTTCCGGAGCCGTGTTATTCGGGAGGATCTCAATCCCCGCTGGAATGAGGTTTTTGAGGTCAGAATGAGTGGTTAAGACTTTCTTTGTCCTGTACTTTTCTTTCCCACAGCTCTGAGAATGGGCAAAATCCCTCTCAGGTTCAGTCAGTGAGTAGGTTGCAGTCATTTGAGGGTGGAAAGGAAGTAATACCCTTTGCATACATTGTTTTCTCCCACTAGGTGATTGTCACATCAATTCCAGGCCAAGAGCTGGATGTTGAGGTCTTTGACAAGGATCTGGACAAGGATGACTTTCTAGGCAGGTAAGAGGTAGAGACTGAGGTGGACAGACAGGTGGGGCCTCTTTGGCCTATAGAGTCTGGCCCAGGGGAAACAGACACTTGGCTCTGACCATCCACCTCTGTCTTAATCCTTCTCTACAGGTGTAAAGTGAGTCTCACTGCAGTCCTGAACAGTGGCTTCCTGGATGAGGTGAGTGTGGGACTGGAGTAGGAACTCCCTCCTGATCTCCCCAAGTCTCATTCTCACAGTCCCTCTGTCCCTCACAGCCCCCAAGACCTAGCCCTGTCTACTTCCACAGTGGCTGACCCTAGAGGATGTTCCATCCGGCCGCCTGCACTTGCGCCTGGAGCGTCTGACCCCTCGTCCCACTGCCACAGAGTTGGAGGAGGTAAGGAAGGAGACTGGAAGCTGGTTAGCGTGGGCTCTTATACCCTTTCTCAAGGCATTGGCCTAGCTCCAGGCTGCACTCCTCAGTGACCCTCCCAGCCCCCTGTGTCCACCCAACAGGTTCTGCAGGTGAACAGTTTGATCCAGACTCAGAAGAGCACAGAACTGGCAGCAGCCCTGCTGTCTGTCTACCTGGAGCGGGCTGAGCATCTGCCGGTGAGATCAGCTCCCCATACCCCAGAACTCCTTGGCACTCCTCCCATCGTCCTTAGCTTGAGGTGCTTCTGATGCATTTGGAATAATAAATGGCCCCTCTCTTTCCCACAGTACCTGTCCCAGGCCATGAAGGTGGTATCAGGTGATAAAGGGAACATGGCCTGCTGGCTATGAATTAGTGACAGGGGAGATCTGCCTTACTAGATGTAAGACTAACACCAGCTTCTCTTTCCAGCTCCGGAAAGGTACTAAGCCCCCCAGCCCTTATGCTACCCTCACTGTTGGAGACACTTCTCATAAAACCAAGGTATTGCCACTGGGCTGAAAATGGGAGGGCTGAGAGGAGCAGAAGGGAGAGTATCAACCACTGATTGTAACCCTTCATCTCTGCCAGACATGTTCCCAAACTTCAGCCCCTGTCTGGGATGAGAGCACCTCTTTTCTCATCAGGAGACCAAACGTGGAGAGCCTAGAGTTGCAGGTACTATAAATTAACTCTGCAAGCATTTAGCAGGTCTGTGCTCTAGGTCAGGCACTGGACTTGGCACAAGGCATTGAGATAAAAGATCGATTCTTACCTTTATGGAGTTGACAATACTTCTAGATGAAACTGCTATGGTAAAAGACACTGTGTGGGGAAATAGCGGGATTCTAACTGACTAAGGGGAATCGGCAAGGGTAATAAGAAAGGCCTTCTTAGATGACTCCGTATTTAAGGATAAACAAACATCAAGAAAAGGACAGGGAAACTTCAGGTTGAATAAAACATGGAGAAGAATGAAGGGGCAAATTTATTGTAGCTCAGAGAGATAAGCTAAAGCAGGATCACAAGAGCTTTTGAGTATTATGCTAAGAATTTTGGACTTTATCCGAAAGACTAAAGAACCATTTGCAATGAAAGGCAACATATCCAGATTTGCATTTTAGGATGATAAGTTAGTCACTGCCATCAAGTCAGAACTGACCCATGGCTGACTCTCCAGTGGGATTTCAGAGACTGTAAATCGCACTGAAGCAGACTGCCCATCTTTCCTCTGCAGAGCAGCTGGTGGATTTGAGCTCCTTGCCTTTGGGTTGGCATTGCAATGCTTTGCCACCAGGCCACTAGAAAAAGTTTGTGCAAAGTAAAGAATGGGCTAGGGACAACATTGGAGAAGTAAAGAGACTCTCTGGGTAACCTATACAAAAATTACAAGAGAAGGGGAGCTCTGGTGGCCTAGTGGCAAGAAACTGCACTGCAATCCCAGAGGCGCACGGTTCAAATCCACCAGAAGCTCTGCCGGGAAAAGGAGGGACAATCTCCTCCTGTACCAGTCAGATCCGATTTGATGGTACACACACACACACACACACACTAATAAAATAATAATTAAAAAAATTACAAGAGTGTAGTGTGATTTGAAAGTTGCTTAATATGGAATGCAAGAAAGGACAAAGAACAGCCTAGAGGACTCTTGGGTTTTTAGTATGGGAGCCAGATTGTAAAAGGTACCACTGCCATATAGAAAATTCATACAGATGGGAGTTTTTACATTTGTCACCACTGCGGGACATCCAGAAGATAGATATAAGACTAATCATGGTGTTCCTTCCTCGTTTGAGCCCCATGAGCATGCAACAGGTAGTAATTGTAGTTCTGGGAGTGAACAAGTCTCTTTGGGCATGTGTATAGTGAAAAGAAGGCAAAGAGAGGACATAGGAGGCACCTCGACTATTAAAGATTGGACAGAGGAAGAAATGCCCCTTCTAGGCAGCTAAAGTGCAGCCAGAGTGGCAGAACACTCACCAGAAAAGAATGGGTGGCAGAAACCAAAAGAAATGTGTTTCAAAAAAGAGGATGTGGTCAAATGTTGGCACGAAGTAAAGTAAAATGACTGAACACTGTTAACTGACTTTGGAAACTAAGAAGTCACTGATTGTTGGAGCAGCTTCAGCAGCATGGCTGGAGTAGAAACTAGATTTCAGTGGGTGTAAGTGTGCTGCTAATGTCTTCAGATGGAGTGGAGAGTCAAGAAATAGCTTTTAAAGTTGCTAAAATATTAAGTAGAGAATTGTGAATTTTATCACATAAATTATGACAAACCAAGAGAATTTTTAACATAATGCAATAATGAGGTAAAAACTTATCACCATCAAGTCAGAACTGACTCATGGCTGACCCTCTCCTGGTTTTCTGAGGCTGTAAAGTGGATCCCAATTCACAGTGATCATATGAGACAGAGTAGATTGTCCTATAGACTTAACCTAGAAATCTTTATGGGAGCAGACTGCCTTATTGCTTTCCTGTGGAGTGGCTGAGTGCATTTGTATTACTGCCAATGCATAACTCACCGCACCACCAGTATTCCAAAAGAAATAGAGAGGAGTTATAAATGAGCCCAGTTCATGTTTCATAGCAAAATAGTAGGTAAATTTTAAAAAGTTGATAAATAAAATGAGATACTAAGAAGAGATAATACTTATAACCATGTCAGAACAAACTCAACAGAGTTTAAAGACAGAGTATGGAAATGAGGGTAGAATGGTCAGGAAACATCTTTTTCATTTCATTCCCCTTTTACTATTCTTTTCTCTACTCTATGCAGGTATTGCTTGTATCATTTGAGAAAGATTAGGAAGTAAAGATAAGTGCAGTCTCAGATTCAGGAAGGTGTGACCAGCAACTGTTACCTTGGCTTCTCTGTCCTATACAAAAGGGAGTCTTTCACTAAAACCTGAGCCCATCTATTTGGACCTCCACACCAGAACTAAACAAGCTGTGGCTGCCTTTGCTTATTGACCATAGGCATGCTGTTCTACAGGTTCGGGATGAAGGGGCAGGGACCCTGGGCTCCTTCTCCCTGCCCCTCTCTGAGCTCCTCACGGCTGACTGCCTCTGTCTGGATTGCTGGTTTCCTCTCAACAACAACCAGGGACAGGTGCTCCTGAGAGCACAGCTTGGGGTGAGTGCCTGGAAGTGGTGGGCAGCAGCAGGAGGGCGTTCCTGGAAGGTCAGAAAGAAGGCAGTGGTCTTATAGAATTTTGCCCACCTCACTGCTCTCTCACCCACCCAGATCCTGGTGTCCCAGCACTCGGGAGTGGAGGCTCATAGCCACAGTTACAGTCATAGCTCCTCATCCCTGAATGAAGAGCCAGAGTTATGGGGGGGACTCCCTCATGTCACCTCCTCAGCCCCAGAGCTCCGGCAGCGCCTAACACATGGTGATAGGTATGTGACTAAAGCAGAAAGATAAGATACAGTCAGAACTAAGAAGTATGAGTTACAGCTCCCCTCGGCTCTACCTTCTTCCAGATCTCTCTCCATCTCTCCACAGTCCCCTGGAGACCCCCACCGGGCCTCTGGGCCAGGTAAAACTGACTGTGTGGTACTATGGCGAGGGACGGAAGCTGGTTAGCATCGTCCACAGCTGCCGGTGAGATCCTGTCCTTTCTGTCCTGTAGGTGTCCTTCATCCCTTCCCTTGGATTCTCGTACTCATTTTCCCTCTGTTGCAGGGCCCTTCGACAAAATGGGCGGGACCCACCTGATCCCTATGTGTCTCTGCTGCTACTGCCAGACAAGAACCGAGGCACCAAGAGGAAGACCTCACAGAAGAAGAGAACCCTCAATCCAGAATTCAATGAACGGTCAGTGGGCACTAAATGGAGAGATGACAAAGACTTGGGAAGACTTTTTGCCCCTAATACCCAGCATCTTCCCAGGTTTGAATGGGAGCTGCCCCTGGATGAGGCCCTTAGGAGGAAGCTGAACATTTCTGTGAAGTCTAGTTCCTCCTTCATGTCAAGAGAGCGTGAGCTTCTGGGAAAGGTAAAGGGCTAGGGCAGGGCAAAGCTGCCGGTGCCAAGGTCATAATGTCTGTTGGGGAATAAGTGTCCCTAGTTGATATTCTGGAGGGACCAGGTGCATGTGATGACAGGACATGTTCTTTGGAGATACCAAAGTAACATCTTGCCCCTACCACCATCTTCCAATACAGGTGCAGTTAAACCTGGCAGAGATAGACCTTTCCCAGGATGCAGCCCAATGGTGAGTGTCTGGACAAGTACAAAAGGTTTAGCTCTTTAGAGTGGGAGAAATCTTAGTCACAGAAAGGGAAAGATGCACTCCGAAGGAAAAACCATGGATTCTGTGAAGTACAGGAGTCCTTGGATAGTGTCTCACTTATAAGAGGGTATAAGGCCCATGTTTCTCCCTGATCTTTCTCTTCTTCTTTTCACAGGTATGATCTCATAGATGACAAGGACAGGGGCAGCTCTTAGGAGCTGGCATTAATAGCCTGACTCTGCCCTGCCTCTTTGCCTTGCCTCTTGCTGCATCATTGCCTCAATGTGATGAGCCTCGGGCCTGAGGGCAGAGCCTGTGCCCCTCTTACCTCCTCGCCCATACGAGGGCCTCTGCCTGACCAAAGAGAAGGACCATGTATTACCCTTTACTGCACGGCCTTTATCCTTGTGGTTTCTTGGGGCAGGGATCTGAGCTGGCTATTTCCTGCTTGGCCTGCACATTGTGCTCCTCCCCGCCCAACTCCCCAGGGTCTTCTGTTCTTGTGCCTGGCCACTGGCAGCACTAGCAGTGGCATCAGCTTATGCCAAATACAGCTTTTGGAAAGATCTCTGTATTTTTAACTAGATGATCACCTTCTTCCCTACTGTGAGAAGGTGAGTAGGGTGAACAAGAGTGGCAAAGTGGGCAGGCCATGCACCTCCTAGACTATAAGGCATGTGTGAATAGAAAACAATCCAGACCCCAGATCAAGTGCTGTCTCCACTCTCTGTAGGCCTTTTCTGAAAATCATGGCTGGGAGCAGGCTCTTGGTTTACTTTGAGTATTAGGAATACCTGGATTTTGCCCATCCTTCCAAACAGCAGTGTCTCCGTCTGGGAGCTTCTAGCTGGTGAAGTGCAGAGGGCCTTGGAAGACTTGAGACAGTAGGGCCAATTTTTTTGTTCAAGTGCCTAGGCTGTTAACTTACTGACTAGAATAGATATGATCTTCTTCATTTTGCATCAACTCTACCAATCCATTGTATTTTATATTAAACAGTATATTCAAACCAGCTGTCGCTCTTGTACTTAAGAACTGGGAGTCTAACTTACCCATCAGATGTTTAAGCTCATTTAAAGTCAAAAGCCTTTATTCAACGCAGTAGTAATGAATCATGTCAGTTAATTAGGACCAGATCCCACTGAAGTACATCTACCAAGCATGTAGGTTCAACGGAGGACGATTGAGAGACCTGAGTGAAACAGCTGCTGAATTCTGTTAACTATCCAACTTTTCTGGTGACCATATGGTCTCATGGGCTTTCTAGGGAAAAATTCCTAGACTTGACAAAGGTGGAATCTCAGTGTCATCAGGACCTGCTCAGCCAAGTCAAAGGCTCCAGGCCACTCAATAGGTAGCTCAATGAAAACATTCTGATATGCTGATATTGAAGTCTATTCTTTTCAAAACCCTGAAATGTGGAGAGCTCTGCTGGTCAGTGGCAAGAAGCTGCACTGCAATCCCCGAGGTGCACAGTTTGAATCCACCAGATGCTCTGCTGGAGAAGGAGGGACAATCTCCTCCTGTACCAGTCAGATCCAATATGACGGTACACACACACACAAAATAATAATTTAAAAAAAAAACCCACAACCCTGAAATGCAAGCTATAGAAGCTGTGCCCCATCATTTTTATCAAATGGAGAGTGTTAACTGAAAATAAGTCACTAGAATTGGAAGTCAGAGGTTCATTTCATAACTATGTATGTTGTTTGCATTATTAGCAGGCTGCCCAATGCTTTTGCAGCGCATAAACACCCTAGAGTATCATCTTCTCATTTTGTTTGAGTCACAATACTGTTGCTACCAAACCCAACCCACTGTCATTAAATTGATTCTGACTCAGTGATCCTGTAAGACAAGGCTGTAAATCTTTAACAGAATCAGACTTCCTCATCTTCTTCCTGAAGAGTAGCTGGTGTTTTGAACCAACAACTTTTTGGTTAGCAGCCAAATTCTTAAACCTCTGTGCCACCAAGGCTCTTCTTTGCTTTTGTGTGGTTACAAGAACCATATAAAAATTATTCACTGCACTGCAAGATGGTATGAATTTTCTATGATAAGCACTACATAAAACTCTTTTCTATACTTTTCCCAAACCTAGGTGTTATAATTAAACATTCTTGCTAGCTAAGGGATAAAACTTCCTGATTTGTTAGATTTCCTTGCTTGCTTTCTTAGTGTCAAGAGTACCTGCCAGCTCACATTTCTTACTGTTCTGTAAGTTTCTCTTCATCAGCAATCCCACCACCTGCCTATTTTCTAAACTTCGGCTGGAATTCAAATAAGATTTCTGAAGCAGTTAGCTAGGTTGATACCTTCTGAAAAGGAAAGGACTGCTCTTAAGAATTAAAAACCAAGTAACAAGTAGGATGATCAGCAAGTTATTGTTATGTGCCATGGAGTCGCCTGTGACTCTGCAGAAGCTCTGAAGCCTGCCCTGTCCTGAGCCAGTCTCACTGATTCCAACACATCTACCCCCATTATCCCAGTTACTGTATCAATCCATCTCATCTGCAGTCTTCCTCCCCTGCACTGTCCTCCACCATTCTGAGCATGATGTCCTTCCCAAGGACTGGTCCCTTCTGGCCACATGCCAAAAGTACGTGAGATAGAGCTTTAAAATCCTAATCTCCAAGGAGAAACTTCATTTTACCCCCTCCAAGACAGACTTACTTGTTTTCTTGGCAGTCCATGGACTAATATAAGACAGGGACTAATAAAAGTCCATGGTCAAATGTAAGACAAAAAATAAAGAGCCTGTAACAGCAGCCAGTGCTTTCTGTTCAGCCTGAACTTCCTTTATACCACTGGTTCTTAATAATAAACCACTTCCTGAAATGCTTCCATGTTGACGAAGTCTTTTTGGTCCAGTGATTTCTGTGTATTTCTTCCATCTTATTTTGAAGCGTTCTGAGCCATCCAATATTATGTCCAAAGAATCCCTAGCTATTAATACAATGTGAGGTTTGAATCCTTAATGCTTTCAATTTTAGAAATACCAACTGTGTTCTTTCTTCCTTTTTGGTTTTCTGACTCCAGGTTTTTGCAAATGTTATAATAATTTGCTTTGACAAATTGCACTGGGAAAGTCTGCAGTTAGAGATCTCTCCAAAGTACTGAAAAGCAATGATGTCAATCTGGAGACTAAGGTGCACCTGATCCAGGCCATGTTGTTATTGTTGTTGTTAAGTGCCGTGGATTCATAGGCAACTCATAGCAACCCTACGAAGGAAAGTCCTTGACACTTGCGTGACTTTCATCCTTTCTCCAGGTTCATAGGGTTTCCCAAGGCAAGCTATTTATGGGAGTGGATGCCACTCCTGCTTCCAAGCTTGTTTTAACCAAGGAGCGCCGCCAAACACTGTCCTCCATGGGTAACCATTATCGCGTTTGACCTAGAAGAATTTTTCATCAAAAATAATTAAAGACAGGCCCCAGGACTCTACAGGATTTGAAGCTAGCACCTGGAGCAAGCTCCACAGGCTCCGCCCTTATTTCCCCTTATTTTAAGGCTCTGGGCTGCCCACCCACTTTTGAAGGGCAAAAAAAGAGCAGTAACACACAGCAAAAAGGACCCCAGAAACTTCCCTTGCCTTGACTGCCACCAGGTCGAGCCACCATCGAGATGCCAGCCATCCCGCCAGTCAGCCAGCCGACTTCCAGAGTGCAGGGAGACTGATCCAGGCCATAGTCTTTCCAATTACTTGCTATGCGTCAAAGCTGGAAAATGACAAGGGATGATAGAACTGATGCCTTTGGGCTGTGGTGCTGGAGAAGAGCACTGAATATACCATAGACTGCCAAGAGAACAAACAGGTTCATCCTAGAGAGGGTGAAACCAGCCTGCAAGGATTCTGAAGCTTCGTGTAACATACTTTGGTCATGTTGCAAGGAGGGATCAGTCCTTGGAGAGTGACATCATGCTTGGAAGAACAGAGAGACAGTGCAAGAGAGGAAGGCCCTCAAGATAGATTGATTCAGTGACTGTGGTAATGAGGGTAGGTGTGTCAGAAACAGCTATAGAGCAGGTTTCAGTGCAATTGGACATAGGGTTGCTCTGAGTTGCAAGCAACATGTTGGACTGCGCATTGAAGTCTTCTGTTCAGCTCTTTTAGTTCATCATTTCTTCCTTTGGTTTTAGCTTTCCTTCGTTCTATAGTAACCTTCTGTCTCTTCTGAAAGTTCCTTTCAGTGTTATTCTTGTACTTTTAAATGAACTTTTGCTTTCTTCACATGATTGCCTTGATGGCATTGCAGAGTTTGCCTAATCTGATCAGTTCAGTGCTTTATATGTATTCTTATATGTATTCTTTTTTTTTAAGTAGTTTTCCATTCATAGAAATTTTTTTTATAACATTAGTTACCATTGTTGTTGCTATTGTGTATCATTGAGATGGATCCCACCCATAACTGACCCTCTGGCAGGTTTTCAGAGGCAGTTAATCACATAGGAGGGGCAGTTGGTGGATTCAAACTGCATGCCTTCAGCATTGCAGCACAGCTTCTTGCCACTAGGCCACAAGAGCTCTAATTTTTATTTTTATTTTTTTTTAAACCACTTTATCTTATACTGGTTTACTTACAAAGTTCGTATACATTGTTTTTCATACAGGATCTTTACCATTTCCTTTACCCACACCTCCCTCTATCCATCAAATTGTGTGACACTATGATTACTCCCCTGCCCACCCTCATCCATTGGATCCTCATACATGTTTTATTAGTTATCTATTTCTAGAATAATAGTCTTATACAATATTTGTCCTTCAGGGACTGAGTTAGTTCACTTAGCATAATGCTTCCCAGTCCCATCCAAGATAGGTAGTGATTTTCAAAGCCATTGCTCCTGCATGCTGCTGAGTATTCCACCATGTGCATGTACTATAATTTCTCAATTCCTTTGATTATGTTTGGACATTTGGGACATTTCCATGTTCTTGTGATGGTGAATGCTGTTGCTATTAACACTGGTGTACAAATCTCCATTTGTGCCTCAGTTCTCATTTTCTCAGGGTATAGTCCAAGCAGTGGAATAGCTGGGTCATATGGAATATCTAAGTGCAGCTTTCTGAGGAAACGCCAAACTACCTTCCAGAGTTGTTGTACCATTTTACAATACTATCCAAATTTATTCTTCAGATGGTGTAAAAGAAGCAAATGCAATGTGGGGATGACCAAGTCTGACAAAATTCTACCCAGTTCATAAACAGGAACTATCCCCATCAATAATATCCATAGTATTATACAAACAGCTACATCATCAGATATGCCAGTCCACATGCTCCTGTACCTATTTGTAGTAATCATTGGGTTCAATGTTCATTGCAACTTGACTCATAGACTTTACTCAAAGTTGTGGAGTTTAATATCACCCAATGCAAGTTCTGGTTTAGTCTAGTAGTCTCAAGCCACACTAACAAAGCATAATTCCTCAATTAGTGAAAAGTAAGGTTCAGTTCAGCAGCACAAATGCAAGAAGTCTCTGGTTTTCTCAATCATCCAGCAAACTTTATCTTAGAGCAGTTACAAGGCAGCTTTTCCTTCAGTCATCCAGCAAGCAAATTTTTAACTATGGCCTTTAGGGTTCCTCTAATTACATCTTGTCACAGTTCTCTTCACAGCAGTGCCACAGTCTCTTCACCTCTCTCCACTGTCTCCATTCTTTTAAAGTGTGGGAAGCTCTCTCTTATATTGGTCCCAAAGCTGTTGATGATTTGCAGATGTCTCCCATTAAGATAGATAGCTGGAGGCCATGCAAAAGGGAGTGAACACAATGACTAGAAAAGCCAATTTTCAAGGATTCTGACACCCCAAACGGTTTCTCTAAATCCAAGGGGGATATACTCAAGGTCATATTTTGGCTCTTATGGATATATTTTCTTTAGGTTCTACTTGAAATTGCATATAAGCAACTAATGACCAATTTCCAGAGATGGTCCTTACAAACAGATGCAGCTCTGGGAGTGCTCACTCATTTATGCCAAGAAATTTGGAAGACAGCTATCTGGACAATAGACTTTCCTCTATATTACTCTATTTGGCAGGACCACAACTCCCCACATTTAACCAAGCACTCAGCTGACTCACTTTCATGTTCAACCATCACCTCCATTAAATAAAAACTCCAAACCAGTATCATGCCAGCTGTCTCTTTTCTTTGGCACATTCAAACAGCTTTGTTGTTAGGTGCCATCAAGTCAAGTACAACTCAGTGACCCTATGAACAACAGATCTGAACTCTGACCTATTCTGTGCCATCTTTACACTTCCTGACACACTAGAGCCCTTTGTGGCAATCACCATGTCAAACCACCTGGTTGAGGGTTTTCTTCTCTCTTGCTGACCCAATTCTCTTCCAAACATCATGTCCCTCTCAAAGGAATAGCCACTCTTAGCAACATGCCCGAAGTATGTGAGATGAAGTCTCATCACCCTTGCCTCCAAAGAGCACCTTGGCTGCAATCTCTCCAAGACATATTTGTTTCTTCTTTTGGTTGTTCATGGGATGGTCAGTGCTCTTCTCTAACACCACAGCTTAAAGGCATCAATTCTTCTGTCATCCCTATTCATTGTCTAGCTCTCAGATGATATCCCATCAATGACCCAGAAAGCATCAAAATATGGAGGGAATATGCAGAATCACTGTACCAAAAAGAGTTGATTGACGCTGAAAAATTTCAGGAAGTACCATGAGCAGTAGTCATTGGTAATGAAGGAAGAAGTGGAAGCTGGATAGAAGGCATTGGCAAAAATTAGGCCCAAGAATTGATGGGATACCAATTGATTTGTTTCAATCAATTCTAGCGGCTTAAGAGTGCTGAAAGAAGGAAATCACTGCTTTATAAATCTATAAATCAGTGCTGTAAAAACGTTATAAACCCACCATGCTTCTCAGCAAGTTCTTATGTTGAGTGAATATCAGGTACTCAGAAAATGAGAAATGAGTAGTTGGGAAGGCATTTCCAAGTTAGTTGTCAGCTACCTTTTCAGAATTCCAATTTCAGACTTTTACTACCATTTCAAGCTATTGCCTTTTACTTCTTTCCTTAGCAAATCAAATCACTTCATCTCCTACTTTAGGTATCTAATGTTGTTGTTAAGTGCCGTCGAGTCGCAGGCGACCCATAGCAACCCTATGAAGGAGAGTCCTCAATGCTTGGGTGTCTCTCATGCTCTCTCCAGGTTCATAGGGTTTCTGGAGGCAAGCTATTACGGAAGTGGATGCCACTCCTCCTTAGGTATCTAATACATGAGAAATTTTGCAATTCCTTAACTTCCAACCTATCTCCCTATCAATATACTGGCCTCTGACCCTTTCATCTTGCTCAGACAAACATTCACCCATTCTTCGAATATCTGAGTGTCTAGTAAATTCCAGGCACTGTGCTTTAGGCCTGGAGAATACAACTTGGCGGTGGGGGTAGAGAGGATATAAAAGACAACAAGCAGCAGCAGAGAGGACACAGGATGCCTTTGAGGATCTGAAAGCTAGTAGGTGTGGCTGCTAATAAAGGAGTGTTTGAAATTGTGGTCATTTAAAAAAAATTTTTTTATTTTTATTTTTTTTAATTTTATTTTTATTTTTTTTATTTTTTAATTTAGTTTGTTTATTTTTCATTTCAATGAACATCTACAGAGATTTTGGAATTCCATTCGTTCATTGTTGCACCCTTCTCCCTGCACAAACCCCTCTCCCGTCCCCTCCCAAAACTGTGGTCATTTTTGTGTGCCACTGTAAAGATTTTATCTTTACTTAAAGACACAAAGATTCTAAGCAGGGAAAGGACATGATTAGATTCTCGGATTCTCATTCTGAAAACACCAGTCTGTTGGTTAAAGCTAGTGGCTACCTGCTTGTTTCTTACTTCTTTCTCATAGACTGAAAAGATTTCAAACAGGTTTTCAGGCCTTAACACACACTCAGACTCTTAGGGGCAGTGGATGGAACTTTATCTGCTTACAAAGTTCCCAAGAGATTCTAAAGGACAGTTGTCTGAGAATCATTCTTTTGAAGCATTAAAAAAATGAAACTACATTGTTGTATTTCTTTTTCTGATCATCTCTTGCATCTGGTATGGATATTTAAAAATGAGATTTGGGAAAGACTTTATAAACTATATCATATAAAAAAAATAAACAAATAAACTATATCATAAAACTACCTCATTCTCAAAATAAAACAACCTACCTCATTCTCTTCCTTTTCCTTTCCACTGAGATCACTTAATGGTAAGGAATTGCAATGCCAACTCAAAGGCAGGGCTTCAAATACACCAGCCACTCCATAAGAGAAAAATGGATATAATCTCCCATGCAGTTTATAGCCTCTGAAAACCTGCTGGAGGGTCAGCTATAAGTCAGTTCCGTTGTTGTTACGGCACATAGCAATAACATGGGTAGGCATTAGTACTAATTTGTGGTTAAACTGCCAAAGTCAAATGAAGATCTCTTTTTCAACCAATTTATTTTCTACTTATTTCAGAGCGCCCTCTCTACCAAAACTATTATGCGTTTTAGAACATTAAGTTAGTGTGTAAATAGCCAGTTAAGCTCTGTATGGTTAATTCACAGTCAATTATAAAAAACCAAAAACAGTTGCCACATAAAATTAATTCTAAATGCTATTCTAAACCAAACAAATCCACCTGCATTAAGTGGATTCACACTCACAGTGAACCTGTAGCACAGAGAACTGTCTCATAGAATTTCCAAGGCAATAAATCCTTACAGAAAAAGATTGCCACATATTTCTTCCCAAAGAGTGGTTCGTGAAGTCAGAATACTGACTTTAAACATAATGTCACCAGAGCGCCTCGAAAATTGTTTTTCTATTTAGCGCAGTGGCGGACTTGAGGTACGGTTCTTCCCCTCCACCACCTGGGACCTTCACTAAGCAACCATGTTCAAGGGCCCTGCGGTTGGCATTGATCTTGGCACCACCTACTCCTGTGTAGGGGTCTTCCAGCATGGGAAAGTGGAGATCATTGCAAATGATCAAGGCAACCAGACCACCCCAAGCTATGTCGCATTTACCGATACCGAACGATTGACTGACGATGCAGCAAAGAATCAAGTTGCAATGAATCCTACTAACACAGTATTCAAAGCCAAATGTCTCATTGGACGAAGATTTGATGATGCTGTTGTGCAGTCCGATATGAAACACTAGCCCTTCATGGTGGTGAACGATGCAGGTAGGCCCAAATAGAATATAAAGGAGAGACCAAAAGTTTCTATCCAGAAGAGGTGTCCTCTATGGTTCTCAAAAAGATGAAGGAAATTGCAGAAGCCTACCTTGGGAAGACTGTTAACAATGCTGTTGTCACTGTACCAGCCTACTTCAATGACTCTCAGCGCCAGGCTACCAAAGATGCTGGAACCATTGCTGGCCTCAATGTCCTCCGAATCATCAATGAGCCAACTGCTGCTGCTATTGCTTATGGTCTAGACAAAAAGGTTGGTGCTGAAAGGAACGTGCTCATGTTTGACTTAGGAGGTGGCACTTTTGATGTATCCATCCTCACTACTGAAGATGGGATATTTGAGGTCAAGTCTACAGCTAGAGACACCCATTTGGGTGGACAAGACTTTGACAACAGAATGGTCAACCATTTCATTGCAGAGTTCAAGCACAAGCATAAGAAAGACATCAGTGAAAACAAGAGGGCTGTCAAATACCTCTGCACTGCTTGTGAACGTGCAAAGCACACACTTTCTTCCAGCACCCTGGCCAGTATTGAGATAGATTCACTGTATGAGGGAATCGACTTCTATACTTCCATTACCCGAGCCCGCTTTGAACAATTGAATGCTGATATTTTCCGTGGCACTCTGGACCCCGTGGAGAAAGCTCTGAGGGATGCTAAGCTAGACAAGTCACAGATCCATGATATTGTCCTGGTGGGTGGTTCTACCAGAATTCCCAAGATTCAGAAGCTTCTTCAGGATTTCTTCAATGGAAAGGAGTTGAACAAGAGCATCAACCCAGATGAGGCTGTTGCTTGTGGTGCAGCTGTCCAGGCGGCCATTCTCTCTGGAGACAAATCTGAAAATGTTCAAGATTTGCTGCTTCTGGATGTCACTCCACTTTCTCTTGGTATTGAAACTGCTGGTGGAGTCATGACTGTCCTCATCAAGTGGAATACAACCATTCCTACTAAGCAGACGCAGGCCTTCACAACCTACTCTGACAACCAGCTTAGTGTACTCATTCAGGTCTATGAAAGAGAGCGTGCCATGACCAAAGATAACAACCTGCTTGGCAAGTTTGAGCTCACTGGGATACCACCTGCACCTCGTGGTGTTCCTCAGATTGAAGTCACATTTGATATTGATGCCAATGGTATCCTTAATGTTTCTGCTGTTGACAAGAGCACTGGGAAAGAAAACAAGATTACCATCATCAATGATAAGGGCCGCTTGAGTAAGGAAGACATTGAACGAATGGTCCAGGAGGCTGAGAAGTACAAAGCTGAAGATGAGAAGCAAAGAGATAAGGTGTCTTCTAAGAATTCCCTTGAGTCTTATGCATTTAATATGAAAGCAACAGTTGAAGATGAAAAGCTTCAATGCAAGATCAATGACGAGGACAAGCAGATCCTTGACAAGTGCAATGAAATTATCAACTGGCTTGATAAGAATCAGACTGCAGAAAAGGAGGAATTTGAGCATCAGCAGAAGGAACTAGAGAAGGTCTGCAAACCCATAATCACCAAGCTGTACCAGAGTGCTGGAGGCATGCCTGGTGGCTTCCCTGGTGGTGGAGCTCCTCCATCTGGTGGTGCCTCTTCTGGACCCACCATTGAAGAGGTTGACTAAACCAATCTGCATATTTTATAGCATTCATTGTCCCACAGTTAAATTTTGAAGGACCCAAATTTGTAGCACACTGCAGTTGAAAAGTCTAAACTGCTAGACTAAATTTCTGGGCATTCTCAATACTTGAATATGGAATGTGTATAGGGAAAGGAATTAACATTGCACTTTATTATCACTGTATTGTAAGTGGAAAATTCAATGTCTCAAATAAAGATGTATTTAAAATTGGCAAAAAAAAATGTTTTTCTAGCACCACAACAAGAGAAAGGTAAATAACCCAAGTGAAAAATGGGCACAGGATATGAACAGATACATCACCAAAGAGGACATTCACATGACAAACACATGAAGAAATGTTCAAAATCCCTAGCTCTAAGAGAGATGCAAATCAAAACAACTATGAGATATCATCTCACCAGTAAGAATAGCAAATTTTTTTGCCTTTTAAAAAAATTTATTATTAATTTCAATGAAAATTTACAGAGACTTTATATTTCCATTCATTCATTTTTGTACTTTTCTCCCTTCCCAACCCTCCCCCCTACTACACTACCCTCTTGGAAAAGTAAAAGAAAAATTCTTTCATTGTTTTACATTCCCTCCTCCCAGGTCCACTCCACTATGCAGCCTTCGCTCTGGGCTCCTATCATGACAAAAATACCTAATCACATATCCCTTTTAAACAGTTTTCTCGCTCATCTGTTTCAATGCAGTATATATTTTTGAACCCATCTTTCCCAGTCTCCCCCCAACCCCGATGTCAGTCCTCTTTCACAACAGTGGCGCCATGCAGTATTTGTCGTTTTGTGACTGAGATACTTCACTCAGCATAATGTCCTCCA
>NW_006399962.1:4218345-4232360 GCF_000299155.1 Elephantulus edwardii | reverse complement strand
GGTACTGACATTGGGGTTGAGGGGAAACTGAGAAAGATGGGATAAATTATGTATACTGCATTGAAATAGATGAGAGAGCGTACTGTTCAAAAGAGATATGTGAGTAGGTATTATTGTCATGACAGGGGTCCAGAAAGAAGGCTACATAGTGGAGTGGACTTGGGGAGAGGGATTATATAAACTTTCCTTAACCAGTGAACGTCATTATCCATCATGTTCATTTTATTATTATTTCTTGTGCATGTACCGTCAAATCAGGTCTGACTGGTACAGGAGGAAATTGTCGCTCCTTCTCCGGCAGAGCATCTGGTGGATTTGAACACCTCTGGGATTGCAGTACAGCTTCTTGCCACTAGGCCACCAGAGCTCCCATCATGTTCATTTGTGCCTGGTGTGGGCTTTGTAGTTTGATTTGGCTTGCGCGTCTGTATGGCCCAGGTCTCCAGAACAGGAGCCTCCAGAGCATTTACTGACCAGGTGAGTGAAGGTCGGCTTGGCCAGATGGTTCTCTCCCTGACAACACAGAGAAAAACCTATGATAAACATCAATGGTAGACAGAAGGGTCATGGGGTGGGGGGCGGCTAGAAGGCTAGCCCTCCAAGCCCTGGAGTCCTCTGAAGACCGGGTAGGTGACGCAGATGTGGACGCAGAATGAAACCTTTTTATTTTTTTAGGTCCCCTTTTTTGTGTTTCTTTTTTTTTTAAAAAAATATTTATTATGTATTACCGCCAAATCAGACCTGTTACAGGAGGAGATTGCCCTTCCTTTTGCAGCACGGCATCTGGTGGATTCGAACTGCACACCTCTGGGACTGCAGTGCAACTTCTTGCCACTAGGCCACCAGAGATCGCGGAAGCCCCCTTTTTGAGAGCATGGCGTCTTCCGGGGCTTAATTCCAAGTCGAACAGGTTTATCCTATAGAGGGTTAATCTTTGGAGGCAAGGATTCTGGGGCTTCGTCTGACATACTTTGGACATGTTGCCAGAAGGGACAGGTCCTTGGAGAAGGACATCTTGTTTGGGAGGGTGGAGGGACAGCGCAGGAGGGGAAGACCCTCTATGAGGAGGATTGATTCGGTGACTGGGGTATTCGGGGTAGGTGTGTCGGAGACAGTGAGATTGGCACAGGATACATTAGGGTTTAGGGCTGTTGTACACAGGGTCGACTCGATGGCACATAACAACAACTCAACATTTACTTTAGCGACATTAAAGACAGGAATCACAGAACTTTGTAAAGTACTGCTTCAAGTAGCCCAGTAAATGGACGGCTTCTGGGCTTATCATACTTGATAGTCGTTTTTTGGGGGAGAGGAGGGCACTTTTTCTACCAAACCTTGAGAGGACGCTGGAGAGACCTCAGCTTTTGTCCCTCAGGCAGTTGTTTCCCAATAACTGATTCCTATCCCTCATGCTGCAGTATTCAGCCTTTCCTCCGAGTCTGGATTTTCTTACCAGTAGACCCAGAACAGCACCTCTCCAAGGGTAAGGGGCCCCGTGGAACTTTCTTTTTTTTTCTCTATAATTATATTTTATTAATTTTCATAAACATTTACAGAGATTTTGGGTTTCCATTCATTCATTGTTGCACTATTCTCTCTACCCTCCTCCCAGTTTGTTCTTGTCCAAATGCCACAGTGCTTGTCAAAGCCAGTTCTGATTAATCTTCTTTGTCAGTGTGTCCTTTGCCATTCCCTATCACTCCTCCCTGAGAGAGACTTCACCCTGAGTCATAAGGAAAAGGGGATGGTGTATTCTCTTAGCTACTTCCTGCTGAAAAGGGACGCTGTGGGTTTCAGGGTGAAGATCTTCTCTCACTACTCTAAAGGGCCCCTTTGGCAGTAGGAAACACATAGACTATTATGGAGATTGATTTTGGAATTTAGATGCACTCTTATTGATTGTGCTTGGCCGTACATGTTCATATCCATGAAGATGTATCATGGGGGTGTTGCAACCTAGAAGACACAAATTTGACTAACAAGTTATAAGTACATGAGTCTAAAAGTATGGAAAAGTAAAAGAAAAGATTCTTTCATTGTTTTACAAACCCTCCCCCAGGTCCCCTCCACCATGTAGCCCTCGCTCTAGTCTCCTGTGATGACAGAAATACCTAGTTATATATCTCTTTTAAACAGTTTTCTCCCTCCTCTGTTTCAGTGCAGTATACATTATTGAACCCATCTTACTCAGTCTCTCCCCAACCCCAAGGACAGTCCCATTCTACAACAGTGGCATCATGTAATATTTGTCCTTTTGTGACTGGGATATTTCACTCAGCATAATGTTCTCCAGAGTCAACCATTTTGAATAATATTGCATGAGTTCCTTGTTTTTTAATGCAGCATAGTATTCCATTGTGCGAATATACCACAGCTTCTCTAGCCATTCGTTTGTTGATGGGCACTTAGGTTGTTTCCAACTCCTTGCTATTGTGAACAAAGCTGCAATAAACATGGGTGTGCATATATCTGCTTGGATGTCAGCTATGGTCTCTTCAGGGTATATTCCCAGTAGTGGAATTGCTGGGTCAAATGGTATCTCTATTTGCAACTTTTTGAGAAAGCGCCATACTGCTTTCCACAGGGGTTGCACCATTTTACACTCCCACCAACAGTGAATCAGGGTTCCAGTTTCTCCACAACCTCGCCAGCATTTGTTGCTTGCTGTTCTGTTAAATTTTGCTATTTTGACTGGGGTGAAATGATATCTCATAGTTGTTTTAATTTGCATCTCTCTTAGGGCTAGGGATTTTGAGCATTTCTTCATGTGTTTGTTAGCCATCTGAATGTCGTCTTCGGTGAAGTGCCTGTTCATATCCTGTGCCCATTTTTCTATTGGATTATTTACCTTTATCTTGTTGTGGTGCTCAAGTATTTCATAAATTCTGGATATAAGTCCCTTATCTGATATGTTATTACCGAATACTTTTTCCCAGTCAGTGGCTTCCCTTTTTACCCTGCTGGAGAAGTTTTTGGATGTGCATAGGGATTTGAGTCTTAGAAGATCCCATTCATCTATGTTATCTTCTCCTGGTTGTAGGTTCCCGTGGAACATTCGGGTCAGGGGTGGAAAGGTTATAAATTGCTTCTCGCCTTTCAGTTCCGGGACAGAAAACGCCCTCGAAAGAGCCAATGACCGTATGCCGCCTACCGCCGGAAGTCGCCGCTTCAGCGTCGGCCTCACGCCGGCGCACTGGAACTACAACTCCCGAAATGCTCCGCAGGCTGCCTAAATTAACCCTTCGGGGCCCGGTACTGCACTGTGCCCCGCCCCCTCCCTTTCCCTGGATCCTGCAGGGTGAGTCTTTGGGGTTTGGTTCAGGATTGTTTCTTTTCTTTAAGGTTGTGTGTGTAAGTGTGCATATGTATATGTGCGTATGTGTGTATCTGGTTCGGGTGTACAACCTGCGAGAGAAATTATTCCTGATTTTCTATAAAATGGGACAGTCTGCGGAGGTGAGCTTCAGCTACATTTTGCCATTAGGAGAGCCAGCAGCTACACTCCGTACCCTAGGCTCTAAGTAAAATCATTGATATTTTCCCTCAAATGCTGCCTAAATCATCCTCTTCTTTACTCCCTGGAACAAAAGCAGGCTGTAATCTTTCCTCCATTGCCCTCTCCAACTCCAACCCTTTTCTAGTGTCCTCTGCAAGGGGAACATACTTTGGGCGTATTGCCTGGAGGGACCAGTCCTTGGAGAGGGACATCATACTTGGAAGGGTGGAGGGATAGTGCAAGAGAGGAAGATCCTGGATGAGACGGATTGACTCAGTGACTGGAATAATGGGGGTAGGTGTGTCAGTGACAATGAAATTGGCTCAAGATAGAGCAGGATTCAGAGATGTTGAACATAGGGTCGCTATGAGTGGCAGGCGACTCAACGTCACATAACAACAGCCAGCAAGGTTTGTAACTTGGGCGTTTGATTCAGAGCTTTTATTACCCCTGCCCCAGTTTGGAGAGGTGAGTAGTCCTTGAGCCCATAGAATTCCCCTTCCATGTCCTCTGGATGAGGGGATTAGATTCTTTGCCTCCCCTTTCTTTTCCTCCTCCCGCTCCCAGCAGGTACCACCCAGCAGGTTCCACCCAGCAGGTTCACTAAACACCCCATCCTTTTTTTTTTCACCCTGTCCTTTTATTTTAATGGTCATGAGTGTGAGTAATGGAGATGGGTGTTAAATCTGACCTCTGTCCCCAGACCTAAAACAACACTGGGCTCTGCAGACTTTGAGGGGAGGGTGTCGCATCTCCTTTTCTGTTACTATTCTTTCTCTATATTGTGCACAGTCCAGTTCTGGGCTGGGCAGGGGGCCAGGGACTACAGGTGCTGGGGATTAGGCTGTGGGGTTAACTACCCTTTTTCATTATTCATAGTCAGAGGGGGTGGAAAAGTTGATTTTTCAATTTTGCTATCTGTAGATCCCGTAGATCCCACTTCAGCAAGGCTCTCCTCCTTTCCTCAGCCTTTAAGAGTCTAAAACTGCTAGGGGAGAAAGCTCTCCTCTGAGTTAGGGGCTGGAATGGCCAGATCTTTTTGCTTCATCCCTATCTCATTGTGCTGCTCTCTTTACGCTGGACGTTAACTCATGAGTCACATCAGGGTCAGTCTGGGGCTTCTTCTCCCAGCTCCCAGTGGCAATGTTTTTCCAGCTAACATTTAGGAAGTAGTGGAGAGAGGGGAGAAGACCTTGGGATAGGAGTTCTAAACCACAGGAGGTCAGAGGAGTGAGGGCAAACAGGCATCTCTCCTCTACCTCACTCTCAACAATGCCAACTGGCACTCTGCCGCTGCTACTGCCCCCGCCCCTTGACATCCCAGACTCCCTGGCTATTTAAACAGAGATGGGTGCCCCCATCGACACATTGTCCTTTGGCTATCGGACATCATGCCTCCCAAGAAAGATGTTCCTGTGAAGAAACCAGCGGGCCCTGCTACCTCAAAGCCCGTTGCGAAGCCAGCATCCGGGGCCCTTCCAGCCAAGGCCAAAGCTGAGCCAGCTGCCTCTCCAGCTCCTGAAAAACCCCAGGAACCCCCCCTTGATCTCTCCAAAGTGGTGGTGAGTCACCAGAAAGTAAGGGTACAATTTGGATAGGGTGGTATAAAGATAGAACACAACCTAGGGTATTAGAGAATATCCAGAAGGTAGAGCATTGATGAGATTGGGAATTCCCTTTAGTTCTCCATTTGGGAACATCCAGGTTTATGATTCTGTTGTCAGTGCTGTTTTGCTGTTTGCCCCCTCACCCATAGCATGTGTGTGTGTGTGTTTGCACAAACACACCCACCCATGTGCTACAAGTACTCACTGACTCACCTGTGTCAGTGGAGTCAGGAATTGTGAGCTGGGAAACATCTGGGTCTGAGGATGGCTTTTTCAAGGTGACTACAGGGAGATGCTGTCTGCCCCTGGCTGGCCATTCAACTCAAAAGCCATAGCTCGACCCAGGAGGGAAGGCTGGGGAGGACAGACTTGTTAGACAATCACAGCTGGGGGCCAGGGGTAAATTTAGCCTTTGTTCAGCCCCCAGTTATGTGAAGGATGCAAGGCTCAGGGCAGTAGAGGGAGGGGAACAGGTGGCATGGGATTAACCCTGTTCCCATGAAACCCTCCCCCTTATAATTCCTCCTCTTGGGATTCTCCCAAGGCCCAGAGCTGGGAATGGGACTGAGGTGGCTGTTCTCCCAGACTGGTCCCTTTGGGCCCCTCCTTAGAAGTAGCTGCCAGTTGGTTGGGAGGAGTACTAGAGAGGGATTTAATAAGCCCTGTCATCCCTCCTCACCTGCTCTTTTCTTCCACAGATCGAGTTTAACAAGGACCAACTGGAGGGTGAGGAGAAGCTGGTCCCCTAAACCCACTCTCTTGTCCCAAACCCCTATTCATATCTTCTTTCTATTCTAACCCAAGTCCTGACCTTGATGTTTCCCACACTAGTTTTCTTTGTGAGGTTAGCCCAGAGTTGCAGAACTTCCTTTCTGCTATGGATAATGGGAACTCCTGGTTAACAATGACCCATCTCTGTAACCTCAGAGTTCAAGGAAGCCTTTGAGCTGTTTGACCGAGTAGGTGATGGCAAGATCCTGTACAGTCAGTGTGGGGATGTGATGAGGGCCCTGGGCCAGAACCCCACCAACGCCGAAGTGCTTAAAGTCCTGGGGAACCCCAAGAGTGATGGTAAGGGGACCGTTGGAACAATGTGGGTTACCCATTTGGTGGTGGAACTCAAGAGTATTGGTAAGATTTAATGGATGTTCGGATGGGTCTCCGGACTACAAAAACACAAGGGGGCAGAAAAACATCTTGAAGTATTGAACATAATTCTGGAAATTTTCATGGTAGGGATGGGATTTGTGTCCTGAATGACACTGCAGTGACCTCCCCTTTACTTCCTTCTAACCCCAGAGTTAAAGTCCCGGCGTGTGGACTTTGAGACTTTCCTGCCCATGCTTCAGGCAGTGGCCAAGAACCGGGACCAAGGAACATATGAGGACTACTTGGAAGGGCTTCGGGTGTTTGACAAGGAGGGAAATGGCAAAGTCATGGGAGCAGAGCTCAGACATGTCCTCACTACGCTGGGTGAGGCAGGGACCAGAACTCCTGTGGGGTAGAGAGGATGGAGTTTGGCTTTGTGGGTAGAACCAGGGAAGGGGTTACTGTCTTCAGGTCATACATAGGCAGAGATTACTAGAAGAATCTGAAGGCTTTCCCTGCAGAGGCACAAGTGAGGGGGATACAAAGGGCAGAGGTAACGGGATGAGGTCAACTTGAGTTCCATTTTGGAAGAGCTACAAGTCTCTTAAAGGTCTGGAATTCAGTTTCCCCATTTGTCAGTTTTCACATAGAAAGCAGTTGCAGTAATACATGCAAGACATTATCATTATAAGAGCAGGGTGGCCTTGGGGGAGAAAGAGAGGTGCTTTGGGCAAGTTTCCAGGATGGGAGAAGAACCACCTGAAAGTGAGGTCTCAGTGAGGGAAGGAAGGCTGGGATGAGACGGTTGTGTGTGGAATTCAGGAGAGAAGATGACTGAGGAGGAGGTGGAGACTGTCCTGGCAGGACATGAGGACAGCAATGGCTGCATCAACTATGAAGGTGAGAGGCCAGAGGCTCAGAGAAGGGCCCAGGAGGAGGGGAACTTCCCTCTCACGATATGTGTGTGTGTGTGTGTGTGTGTGTGACTTGGGTCTGCGTTATCTAAAGTCTGAGTTTTTAAAAACATGTTTCTGAAGTCCATCTTGCCCCTTATCTCTGCAGCCTTCCTGAAACACATCCTAAGCGTCTGAACGCTGCAGGTAGGGGAACTCCCCCACCCCACTCCCTGCTCCCTGGAGAGGCAAGTCTTTCCTTCGCTCAGCCAGACCAGTGCAGCGGAGCGACTTTTCCTGGAGCGTTTCCGTATGAGCGTGGGGACCTGTCAGCTTTCATCTCTTCCTCAGCTCCCCTAGGGCCGGACAGAGGCCCCTTCCAGCACCTCACCCTACCCCACCCTGTGCAGGCGGAAGTACCCTTCGGCCACTTAGGAGGCAACCTATTGTTTCAAAATAAAGACAGTTCCTTCCTCAGCTTGCTTGTTGTTTTCTTCAGAGGTGGGACAAGTAGGGAAGTGGGGACTGCCTCTCTTTTCGCCAAATCGGAAACCCTTTGCGTTTTGCCCCCTCCGTTGGTGTGGCCTCCACTCCGTTCTGCGGTTGCTGGATCCCGGGAGGGTCCGCCCTGGATGAAAGCTCGGCCTCGGCTCCCGCCCATCTCATCGCCCATGTACCGCGGCACCGCCGAGGCTGCCTTTCTATTGGCTGAGTCCGCTGAGGGTGACGTCAGGGGATGTACTAAGGCTGGGTTGGGCCTGGAGTCGGAGCCATTACTGCAGGAACAGGTCCCGATACCTTAACGCTCAAGATGGTGGGGCCCGGGCCTGGCATGATGAGCGGGATTGGGGGCGAGAGGCGGGAAACCGGGAGAGGGGGCGAGAGGAGGGCAGGGAGCAGGGGCCTGGACGGACGGTAGGAGGGTTTGGAAAGTCTGGGGTTCTGACTACGAAACGCGTCCCCAGCATGGAAGAGGAGTTTGAGGTTCAGTTTGTGGGGCAGAAGCTGGGGGATTGGAGTTCAGGTGCTGACCGCTCCCCTTTTCTCTGAGTAGTGTGACTTCACCGAGGACCAGACCGCAGGTAAGTTCTCTCTGGCCCCTACTGAGGTCACCTTTAAGGAAAGGGACACTCTCTAACACATTCCCTTCTAGCGCCCCAAATGTCATCTCTTCAACATTCTCTAGGCCAGTACCCCTTGCTCTTTTCCATTCTCCATCTTCTTTTCTCATTCTTTCTTCCTCTCCTTCATTTCCACTCTAGATCTGAGCCCCAAGCACTGGGTGAGTTTTAGGTGTGTGTGAAACGTTTGGTCCTAATACCTGCTGTGTAGGGCATTTAGGGTGTATTGAGCTGCCTGTACTCCTCTATCCCTTAATTGGCTACCTCTGCATCTTCTCTCCTAACTGCCCCTCTGCCACAGCTGGGAATTGTAATGATGGTACAGAGCAACAATGATGTGTTATTTTGTGGAGTTAGTGGTAGGGGGGAGGTTGCTGGCTACCCTTTCTTTATGGGAAGGGTGGGAAGTGGCAGGCTAGGATGATCCCAGTCCCAGGCTGCTGTTTCCACTTCCTTATAAGGGCAGGGCCTAGACAGGGCGGTGGCAAATTCCTGCCCTGAGCTGTGTGTGAGGAGGCTGGGCCGTCATGCTGGAGGGATGTGTAAGAGGATGCTGCCCCTGCAAACTGAGAGCACGGGTGTCTTTATGTCGGACACCTGAGCTAATAAAAAAGGTTAACTGGATCCTTCTTAGCAGACATGGTTGTACAGGGGTACAGCTATCTAGTTTCCTCAGGATGATCAAAGCCGAGCGGGGACAGTGTGACCTGGAGGCTGTAGGGTTTGGGTTAACTATTTCATCACCAATGCTGACATTAATCTGACTCCATAGAATTTAAGGAGGCCTTCCAGCTGTTTGACCGAACAGGTGATGGAAAGATCCTGTACAGCCAGTGTGGAGATGTAATGAGGGCCCTGGGCCAGAACCCCACCAACGCCGAGGTGCTCAAGGTCCTGGGAAACCCCAAGAGTGATGGTGAGAGTCCTGAGAACAACAACTCAGTGTGGGAGGGCCCAGGTCTTCAGCTAAGAGCTTTCTTTTATCATAGGCTCATAAACTCAAGCAAGTCTTGTCTCAGCTAGCAATCTCATGGATTTGGGGTGGAAGGCTGACTATTCACCTGTTTTCTGTAATCCCCTCAGTCCTGAGAACACAAGTGACTTCCCTGGCCTAACATCCTGCCTGTCCACTTCCTTATGGCAGAAATGAATGTGAAGGTCCTGGATTTTGAGCACTTCCTGCCCATGCTGCAGACAGTGGCCAAGAACAAGGACCAGGGCACCTACGAGGACTATGTTGAAGGCCTTCGGGTGTTTGACAAGGAAGGGAACGGCACTGTCATGGGCGCTGAAATCCGGCATGTCCTTGTCACACTGGGTGAGACTTTGCTTTTGCTACTTTATGAGGCATCATCTTGATAGACCTGTCATCTAATTCCAAAAATGTTTTCCTTTGCAGGTGAGAAGATGACAGAGGAAGAAGTAGAGATGCTGGTGGCAGGACATGAGGACAGCAATGGTTGTATCAACTATGAAGGTAAGGGGCTAACTGGGGCTCTGGTGGAGGAAACAACTATGTAGGACAGGTCAAAGACAAGCATTTGGGGCTTTTCCCATCTCTGGACTTGAGCTCCAAAAGGAGCCAGGAGGCAAGGGGCAGGGCCCTAGCCCAGCCCAGGATTCGGGAGGTCAGGGAGTATGACAGAAAGGAAAGAGTAATGTGTGAAGGGTGGGGAAGGAATGGGAAGCAAAATAAATGGGATGTCTGTAACCCCACTGCCTGACCCCTTCACCCCATGTCTGTGTCGTGTCTTCACCATTAATGTCTCTTCCTTCCTGCAGCGTTTGTGAGGCATATCCTGTCGGGGTGACGGGCCCCGTGGGGCGGGTACGGCTCCTCCCAGCCTCTCTATCTAGTTGACCTTCCCAGTGTTTTTCTTCCCAACCTTTGCTCTCTAGTCTCTGCCCTTACCCTACTACCATCTGTCTTCCTCCTGGCATGTTTCTGCATGGAGCTGATGGGGGGGAGGAATTCCTCAAGAGGAAGACAGCTTGGGGGTATGGTACCTCCTTCCTTCTCTCCTAGAGTAGGGGGCATCTACGCTGGACCCAGGTTTTGCTTTTAGGGCCTTGGGTGCTGGTGTCTGGGAATTCTTACCAGCCTGTAATAGTTTTGCTTTAGGAAAGCCCTTTGGCCCCAAAACCTAGGAGGTTGGCACAAGGGAGTAGGTTGCCTGCCCTTTCTGCTGCTATAGCTAAATAGTCCTTTACCCTTCCTTCTGCTGGGTAAGCTTGGAGGTACCCTAACCCAATACTCTGTCCTTTCCTCCTGCCAGTGGCTGACAATAGCTGTAGGTGTAGTTGACAACTTTTCTGCCTCTGCTGTGTTCTTGCTGCTTTGGGTGGGGTGGGGGACTAACATCCTGTGGGAGGGGAGCTAGGGTCAGAGAGAACTGGTCAGACTCAAGGCTGGCTGCTGCAGGCAGAGTGCCTGTTAAGCTGCCTTTGTGTTCTTGTAGTTTCCTGACTCCTGGTGTACCCCCTCCCGACAGCCCTGCCTCTTGGCTCACACCATCTCATGTTTCCACAGAGCTCGTCCGAATGGTGCTGAATGGCTGAGGGCTGCCCTTCCTGTGTCCCCAGAGCCCTGTGCCTTCTCCTGTGCGAGACTGTATGTAGCCCTGAGAGCCGCCTAGGCTGTCACACACAGCTCCTTTCCCATCTTGTAGCTCTCGGATAATACTTGGCCAGCAGCATTCACCAAATAAACTTGCTGTCTATGCCCACATTTGGTCCTGTATTTCTTCATGAGCAGAGTGAAGGGGAATAAAATGAGCTGGTAATGGTTTCTGCCCTGAGTCAAGCCTCTAGGGCTGTGCATCAGGGATTAGAGAAAGGCTGATAAGAGCCTTTTTTTTTTTAATTTATTCCCCTCCCCCCTGATAAGAGCCATTTTGGCCTCACTCTTTCATACATGTTACAAAAGACTGCCCCTGGGAGGATAAGGAAAACCATAAATCCCTGTTCGGACCAAGGCTGCTAGTCTTTGTTCCATTCCATATCAGGTCATGTCTTCTAGTACTCCCATTTCCTTAAACCTAGTCTCCGCCCCTCCAAGCACAGAGGCCCTTTTGTGGGGAATTCTTGAGAGTCTACGGAAGCCAAAGCCAGGACCTATTAACCTTGCCTGAGTTAAGTCTATCACCTGGAGAGGCTGGTGACCAATAACAAAAGTAGGTGAGATGCCTCTGTCCCTCCTAATGAAGGAAAAAAATGAAGTTGTTACTTCTAGAAGCATAGATAGAATCTCCAGGTTTTGGATATGTCCACCCTAGGCATTAAACAGTTCTTTTTAGAATGGCTCCTGCACTAATGCATAGTATTCACTGCTGTGATGCTTTGCATCTCGTGTGGTGAGAGGGCCAGTGTGTAAGCTCTGTGCGGAGTGCCCTTGTGAGAGCCCACAGCCTGGCTCCCCCGCTTGATGTCTACAGGTAACAACACAGAAAGCATCCACAAGATGGAACTGAAAGCAAATTAATTTATAAAAAAAGAAAAAATTTACAGAAAATTTTGAACAGAAGGTGCCAAGACACAGGAAGAGAAACACTGGGACATGAGGAACAGAGGGATCTGTGGGAACAAGAACTGGGGTGTAGAGCCTGGAAACACATCTGCCTTCACAAGATGAAGAGGGGAGAGCTGGAACTGGGGGACAGGGTCACACCACAGGCTGAGGATGTGACTGGTGCCATCCTTTGCTAGAATTCTCCCTGCTGCCCCAGGTCCCAGTGTCTTCATCTAGAGATCACCCTTAGCTACTAGTCAAAGTTCTGATGCCTTGGTGGAAGAGGGAAAACGTTGAGGGGTTGACCAATGGGTCATTAGAAGAGCATACTTAAGTGTTTTGAAAATTTCAGGATTTATAAACATCTCTCTCTCTTAGTTTCCTCTTAATGTCTCCTAGAACCACTGATAGAGCATCAGGGAAGGAGAAAACAGCTTAGTGGCCTTTCTTCCTCTTACCTATGAGAGGAACCCCAAACACATTCTCCCCACCAAATTCACATAGATGCTGACAACGACTAAGCAGGTGGCTTAAAAACAAACACAAACTGACATTTAGAGGGGAAAAGACCAGGTCATTGGCTGAGTTGGGTGGGAGGCAACACTAAGGAAGCATGAAGAGATAGTACTGGAAGGGGTGGGTGTGGGGAGTTAGGGAGGTGACAGTGGCCAAGAAAGGGCTTGAGAGGGCAGATTCTGCACCTCACAGTATCCCTAATGCACTCCTGAGGCCTTAGTTCTCTTAAAATTACTACCACCCCTCAAGATAAGGTACATTATTTTTTAGTAGGTGAAGGGAATTCCAATGGTGTCATTTTTAATCTCTACTTTTTAGAGGACTTTTTTTTTTGCCTTTCCATCCATAAACAATGCAGTAGTTCTTTGGGGAGAGTGTCCCCTTAATTTGTATAAATACCTTCTTCCAGCAGGCCCTTTGAGGGCAGCATTCCCATCCTATTCTCTCTCCCAGACATTAGAAATAGCTGTTCAGCAGAAGTCCTTGAATAATCCAATATAAAGACACATGCCTTTGAGGCACCAGCAGGCATGATGGGGCTTTGGAGGGGCAGGAGCTTTCCTTATGTAGTGATGAACTCTCCAGGCTGGGGAGGGATCCCGGTAATAGGGGAGGGCTGTCCCTGGAACCTTGATCTCCATGAGGGAGGGGAGAGAGATGGCTGGCTGGCTCTTCACTGTGGAGGTGGCACAGGAGTGACTGTGCCGGGGCTTGGGGCTGTGGGGTCTGGAGGCAGCGGGGTGCCTGGGTCTGTGGAGAAATGGGAGACAAATTAGGTACTGGAGGAGGGAAGAGGGATTCAGGCCACCAGTCAACACAGAACTGGGCATGGCATGCAATGAGTGGCTCGATGAATGAGGTATCTACAAAGTACTTCCTCTTCCCTAAATCTTCCACTTTACACTGGGGAAAATCCATATATCCCTCATCACCCCCCTGCTCTGAGGGACCATTCTAAATATTTACAGGGTATACCCAGGTGGGGTGCTAGTGGGGTTTATGGCTGTGTCCACCGAAGGCATTTGAGTGTGACAGGAGCAAGCAAAGGAGATGCCAGTCATCATGCAAACAAGTAGCTAGTTTTCAAGTTTACAACTGAGATGCTTTGTGCCACAGGACTCCTCCATGACCCATCAGTGAAAGTGAAAGGCCCCAACGTCATCCCAGAGGTGGCAGCTGCCAGGCTGGGGGTGGTGGAGGATAGCCAGAGAGGCCCTTCCTCCTGTATTCTCATTTTACCAGAGTTCATAAAGGTTTGTGAAACTCCAGCACCTGACCTCTTCCCCACCTTCCCGCCATCCCTCTGGGTGGACCCCTCTCCCTCAAGCCCTTCTCCCCTCCTGAACCCTTCTCACCTGGCAGTGGGCTGGCACTGGGCAGGAGGTTGCCCTGAACAGCTGCCACAATGGCAGGGCTCTGGGCTGCGGCGGATCCGAGCCCCGGCCCGAGAGGCAAGGAGGATGGCATGGTGGTGGTCGCCGGCAGGTTAGGATGTAGAGGGTTTGCCATGGACACAGGCAGGTTAGGTGCGGGGAGAGTGCCCGGGGCGAACGGGAGATGGTGGTGATGCCCATGCAGGTTAGGAGGAGGGGGGAGGTTAATACTGATGGAGTCTGCTAGACTACCAAATGGGATGATGGATGGAGCAGGAGGAGGAGGAGGCGGCATGCCAAAAGGCAAACCCAAAGGAGCATTACCCGCCACGCCTGGGTGCCCGCTGCCTGGCACTGCCCCTGGCATCATTGAGGGAGGAGTTTGTTGGTTGGGAAACGGTGAGGGGCC
>NW_006399962.1:4205014-4216525 GCF_000299155.1 Elephantulus edwardii | reverse complement strand
GCTGCAGTAGAGAGGTTCCCCTCACCAATGTCCCGCTCCACTTTCGTCTTCCTGTCACCCTCCGATTCCACCACTTCCTTAAGCACTTCTTCCTGCCCTTCCTTTGGCTCCTTCTCTTTCTCGGGATCCACTAGGTCAAGAAAAGGTTCAGTTAGCTGTACAGCTTCACTTCTTCCTGGATCCCTATTTCCCACCTTGAGAGGCTCACCTACTGGATCCCCATCACTCTTCTCGGATTCCTTCTCACTGTCCCCTTCTTTCCCTTTCTCTTCATCCTTCTTAGGAGCCTCGGTTTTCTCCTTTGTTTCTTCTTCTGTAGCCCCTCCTCCTTCTCTGGGTTCCTAAACATCCCAGTGAGAGAAAAATAGGGCAGCTAGTCATCATACCAGAGATGAGCCTGGGAGCAGAACTCCTGCCTCTTCCTTGAGAGGTGACCTGGTTCCAGGAGACAAGACTCCCACCCAAGCCCCATCCTAGTCTGCCTGAGTGGAATTTGGCTAGCACCCCCATTACTGTGATCCAAGCCTGGCCCCTTCACCCTCCAGCTGTAATTAGTCCCTCTATACCTTGGGCTCCTTCTTCTCATCTGTGGCCTGGCCCTCTGTTCGAGTCTCGTCGGTCCCGCTCTCCTCTGGTCCCATGGGGAAAAGAAATGGGAAATGGCTGATACAGAGTCTGTCTCTATTGCGCTTCCGCAACAGTCCCTTCCATCATCATATATCCTAGTGTGAGGAGCAATAGGGAGCCACAGTTCCTATTCTTGTAGGAAAAAAAAAATTACCAACCCTCCCTATCCGTGTTGGGCTCTGATGCCAGCTTGAGGCAGGCTGGCACATAATAACCAGATGGCTCTAACTCTTGGTGAAACAGACAGCAATCTGAGAACTTGCCCAGCCTTACCGATCCGCTCAGGCTCATCAGAAGTGGTTCCTGCAATGCCGCTGCTTTCCAGACCAAAGGCTGGGTCTGCCTTGCCTGTCACTTTGGCTGCTTCTTCCACTTTGCGGACATGGGCCTCCACCAGAGCTGTGGGAACCTCTTCCTTCATCTTGGAGAATTCCTCTGCAAGACCCAGGAAGGATGAGCTAGGAGCAGGGCAGGTAGGTGGTTCTGGATCTCCAGGAGAAGGGCTTGCAAGCCCTTCTCTTCAGCTAAGAACATTCTGGAGCTAGATACATGCCAGGCCAGTGGGCAAACTTGGGGGGATTTCAAGGTCTAGATAACTAACCCTTCAAATGCAAACCAAGAAGGGCAGGACCCCTCCACGTTACCTAGGGCACGTTACCTAGGGCAGACTTCGCAGCAGCAGAGGCGACTCTGGGATCGACGACAGAGGCTAGGAAGGCAACAGTGCTCATGACAGGGTTGCCTGACTGACTGAAGGGGATTGGCTGGTAGGCCAGGGGGCCCAGAGAGGCCTCTGAGTCCTCCAGGTATGGGTCTTCAATAGGAAGACGAAGGAAATGCAAGATGCACTCGTCCTGCGTGCGGCTTCCCACATGTTCTGACACTTTGTTCCAGTCATCTTTATACATTTCCAGTGCCTGGTGGTAGTGGTGGAGACACAACTCTGCTTACTTAGCCATTTTCCTCAAAGGTCCACCCCCTTAATCCACTAGGGCAACTTGTATCAAAGCACTCTGTTTTGGTATTTGTGTACTATGCTAGGCTCAAGTAGAATCTCCAAGTGTATAAGATGTGATAATGGAATTAGTTCATGAAATGGCCCAAACGCTCAACCTGGAGGTTCTCTCTGAGGCAAGGTGGGAGGGCAGTGGAAAGGGCAAATATGGGTACAATCATATTCCACTCAAGTGTGGATGGCACCCTAACCAATTGTGTTCACAGAACTTTCCCTTTCCTTGCATTAACTGATTACCTCTAAGAGTAGCAGGGTCTCCTGTTCTGTCCACTCACGAGTGGCACTGGCTGCAGCTTTGCTCTGCAGGGGAAATAGGTAGGTCAGGTGCAAGGAGCAGATGATTTCTGAGGAGCACAGGCTCTCTGGCCTGTGAAGTCATCTCAAATCTCTATACCTTAGAAGGGACATTCTTCTTGGTGTACATGTCGGTGCGCAGCCCAAAGTTCTGCATGTCTGTTGGTTTCTCTTTGCTTTTATCAGGAAAGTTGAGCATTTGCTGGGAAGCAGAGGTCTGCTATATGTGGAGAGGAAAAGAAATCGGTAAGCACCAGTGATTAAGTGGAGCCAGGGGCAGACAGAGAGAGAAAACAGACAAGGAGCTTTTTTCCCAAAGCCAAGGACACCCATGGGTGGGACTTCTTCCCTTACTGCTGCAGCTCCTCTGCTCTCATGTCTGTGCTTCCCAGGCAGGGGCCCCCCAATAAAGGGGCAAATAAGCCCAGCGGGGTCTACACCCCACCTACCAGCTCTGGCTTGCCCTTAGCCGTCTCTGGCACCAGGTCATCCAGCTCTTTGCCCTTTCGCCCAGCCTTGGTATCAGCATCAACCTGGCGGCCCTGGGGGACAGAGCTTGGCGTCATAGAGGCTGGGCAGAAAATGACCAGGCCAAGGCCATGGAGGCCTAAAGACCAAATGCTAGGCAGCCCATAAGCTCCAAGAACACTCATGCCACTGTTCATGTTCCCTTAATAATTAGTAAGGTGAGGAGCTGGCATGATATCCGCTAGTATTTACATTCATCTTTACAAGTTCTCTTGGGAGCTGGACCACTAGGTTCTAAGCCTAGATTTGGTTTTCTGTGACCTTGGGCAAGCCACATAACTTTTCTCCTCTTAAATTTTATAATGTATGAAATGGAAGTGGAAAAAAAATGGAGGTGATAGATAATTATGAGGCAAAAATGAAAAATGTTGGACAAAGTTAAAATTTCATGCAAATTCATTTTAAATAATTTTTTTCTCTCTGCTCCTACATTAGCCTGTCTGCTCATTCTCTAAAAATCTTCACAGCCTTAGGTACATAGACTGAGAGAGGACACTAAACACATGGGGCTGACTCCTGTGGCCCTTGGATCCCAACATAAAGGAAGTCTCAAAACACTCCTGAACCACTCCCTAAAAATCCAGGAAAAGAAAAGTCCAAAGAAGCCCAACTGTATCCCAGCCCTACCTTGCCCCACAGTCCCTCACCCTACCTGTGGGGTCTTGGGCTGCAGAGGCACGAGCCCTGAGGGTGTGTCCGCCAAGACATGGAAGTGAGAGGTGGGCGGAGGCCCCATTGGGGTTGGTCGGCTCTCAGCATCCACCTGGTAGTTAATAAGCCCCCACTGTTCTAGGAAGGCATGAACTCTATGAGAAGAGAAACAGAGACAGGGTCACAGGAGATAGCAAGAACTGGATGTGACAGTGTACATGAATGAAACACAATGAATGAGTGGATGAAAATTAATTTAAAAGGAAAAGTATGTGAAGAGGAGGGCTGGAGGTGGCATAGAGCTCCCATTTCCTTGAGCCTCTTCTCTACTCATTCTGTTTCTTGGGAAACCTCACTGAGTCCCATTGTTCACCACCATCCTAAGTGCCAGTGTTACCTAAATCTCTCCAGCATGGACAGTGCTCTAAATCCAAATGCCTGCTAAATAGTTCTTTTTGGACATCTTCTCAATTTGAAGAAGAATATTTTTCAATTCTACCCACTGCCAGCAAGTCGATTCTAATCCACGACAACTGCAGATGTTTTAGAGTAAAACTGAGCTTCAAGGGTTTTTTTGTTGCAGTTTGTTTTTTGTTTTCAGTTTTGTGTTTTATTTATGCAAAAAGTTCAGGCCTTGGATGTATATTTCCACAGTGGGTCTAGGCGCTAGTTTTGCTGCTGCTTCTTGGTCTTCAGGTTCTTCTGGTGCTTGTTGAGCCTTCGGCACATGGCATGTATCTTCTCGGGCCACAGATCCAGGGGTTTGAACCTCTCGCCCTTACAGTATTTTCTGAGGTTCTCCTTCTCAGTCTGGTTAATAACAGTGTGAACATAGGCAATGGACTTTCAGGCAGCTCAGACTTTGGAGAGCTTGGAAGCTGCCTGTCACTTTGGCAACATACAGCTGGAAAAGCTCCACCTTCACATCGTCCAGCTGTTTAACAGCTCCTCCTCCTTCTTGCTGTGAAGGTCCCGAGCCCTGATTATGGCCACGGCTGAGTGACAGAACCTTGTTTTGCTGCCTGATCCAGGCCAAGAGAATGAAGCTCCATCGGGAAGAAAGTGGCTTCATCGGGCTTTATGGAGCTGTAATCTTATAGAAATAAAGCATCACACCTTTCTTCCATTATGCCATTGGGTGGATTTGAACCTGGTTAGCAGTCAAGTATAAAATATTGTATAAAGAAGAGCAGCTATTACACTGTACAGTGTAAAGACGGAATGCAGGAGCCAGACTGCAGGGATTTAGATCCTGCTTAATAGTTTTGCGACTATGAGTTGAGCAAATTAACCCCTCTAGGTCTGAATCTATATATCTATACTACATATCTGTTCCTTCTTTCTCCTTTACTCCACACTTGAGAGAACATAACGGCCATTCTCTCAAGGAGCTTATATCTAAACCTATACTTTGCCTTTCTCTAGGTCTCTCCCTAACCAGTTCATTCCCTAGATTTTTTACTAACATTTCTATTTCTGTTAAGAGAGATCTGTGGGCAAATATCCCCTCTGCCCTCAACCACAAGGCCTACCTCATGATGGCACAGACATCACCCGCCAGGTTCCTGCGGCAGGCAGTGGACGTTAGATATTCTTGGGGATTTAGTCGGTAAGTGTCAATCATGAAGTTTCGATAGGCCAGGTAGCTTAGAAAAAAAAGAGAGATGAGTAACAAGAGGATGAAGTAAATGTTCTCAAGGGTTAAAGAGTAAGAAGAAGGAGAAAAGAACTAATACCTACAGTGTTGATTAAAAAAAATCATTGAACTAAATAAACATTCAGCACCTACTGTGTTAGATGAAAAGGATTTAAACATTTCTTACATTTTCCTTGCTGAGGTGTTTTAGTTAAATTAATTCATCAAATAGTTGTACTTTTAAATTCTTTTTAATTAATGTCTTACCCAACTTCTGATCAAGAAACCAAAGGGTGCTATTATTTCCAAGCTCATATGTTGAAGGCAAAAATCTTCACGCATGTATAACATGCAGGACATGACAGAAAGAATAGACTGTTTTGCTGTTTTTTATATATTGTTTTGCTCACAAAGTTCATATACATTGTGTTTCACACTATTCTTGTTCATATTGTGTTTCATATTGGGGTATTTTTTAAGAAAAAATTGTTTTAAAATGGAAAGATCTAAGTTCAAATCCCAGTTCTAACATGATAGCCTTGAACAAATTAATGAAATTCTTTGAAACTCAAATCACCTCATCTGCAAGATGGAGTGTCTCCTGAAGACTAGAGAGCTTTGTTTTTTGTTAGTTTTTTTTTAACTAGAAAGCCTTGTAACGTACTAGTACCACCACCTAGCACATGTGGGAAACTTAAAAAAAAAAAGAGTAGCTGTTATACTGTACAGTGTAAGACTGAAAGGGTGAGCCTGACTACAGGGGTTTAGAGCCTGTTTAACTTACTATTCATTATTAATAGTTTTGTGACTATTAGCTGAGCAAGTGAGTTAACCCCTCTAGGTCTGAGTCTCCTAATCTGTAAACTAGTAATGATAACAGCATCTACCTTTAAGGATGATGTAGATTAATCTGTCTATATATGACACTTAGGATTGTGTCTGGTATCTTGTAACCTCTCAATAAATGTGGCAATTATCATCATTAACTACTTTATACCAAAAGTACAAAGTAGAGGAACAATTTATGTTGCAGTACTCTTTGTATATTATTTTGACATCATATTGCCTGATTATGATTTGCTTTGCCTCTGAGGACAACAAAGCATCTTTATGCACAACTTCCCCCAGAAGAAAGAAGAGGTGAAAAACTATACCAAACTATAGAAGAAAACACAGTGGGAAAGAGGGAACTGGGGAACAGCTGGGGGGAAAGCTAGTTCTGTTTCCAGGAAGCTTTAACTCAGCACTAATTCTCACCCACAATCTTCTCATACTGGATTTCCTAACCATAGAAAATTCCCAAGTCTTAACCAAAGGCAAGCAGTTTTGGCCTAAGGCAAAATCTTAAAAGGAGATAAAAATTTCTGAGCCTCAAGCCTACACTTTTTATAATACTCCTTTTTCACAAAGCTCTCTCCATCTTCTAATTGAAGGGTTTAGGGTCATCCTACTTCTTCTACTTATTTTTCTATCAAAACATAGTATTTTTTTAAAACTTTTTTAAATTTTATTTTATTATTTGTGTGTGCGTGTACCGTCAAATCAGATCTGACTGGTACAGGAGGAGATTGTCCCTCCTTCCCCGGCAGAGCATCTGGTGGATTCGAACCGTGCGCCTCTGGAATTGCAGTGCAGCTTCTTGCCACTAGGCCACCAGAGCTCCCCTCAAAACATAATCTTAAGGATCAGTATTACAACAATCATTTATACTTTAGTTAAAGCTATTACTTGTGTTAGGGATATTTGCATTTTAGACAATTTTCAATAATTACTTGAAAGACTCTTGAGGTCCTACAGTAGATTATTTTTAATGTGTACAGAAGAGCATGCTTAATATCAGCCCTGAGCAAATCCTCCATGCTACTGCAGTCAAAGTTCTGGGCTGGAACGGCCTAAGGACAGAGATTTATTATGTCTTTGCAAGCCTAACATAGCATCTGGTCTAGAACAGTGCCTGGCTCACTCAAGAAATGTTTGCCAGACTGAAGAAATGTTCCTGGGTCAAGAAAGGTGAGTGGTACCGGAAAAAGAAAAAAAGCCATGAACCTGAGATTTCCTTACATTTCTGGAGTCTTGGACTTGTTCTTGCCATTAAAGAACTCAGGAAGTGCCCTCCGCTCAATGGCATGAACGCTGCAAAAGAAGCCAGAATAGAGTAAGTAGAATCCTGGTGGAGAAGTGGGAGCCCCAGAAGGAGGAAACACCTGAAAGGTGGGATGGGCTGTTATCTAGAGACTGCAGGAATCACCAGACTCATAGACTCAAAAAAAGATGAGGAGCTCATCTTAAACTGAAGTGTATCCTGGAAGAAAGGACTTATTTGCAGGAATGGGGAGGGATAAGCTGACCCCTGAAGTAGGGAAAGAGGACTCAGAGTGGAGGTGAACCTTCAATACCTGTTGTAGTCAAACCAGGCAGCATAGCTGGGGATGATGATATGATGTGTCTGTTCGGTCACATTGTCCTCATGCAGGTCTGGATTCTTGGTCTGCTCTCCTTTGTTCCCAGTACTGTTCTCATCCTCATCCTGCAAGTATGAATATTGTTGACCACTCAGCATTTCCATTTTCCCCCCAGGCACCTTCTGCTTCACATCCCAGGAATGTGGGCAGTGAAGATGAGTAAAGGGAATGGACAATTACGGCCCCAGGGTTCTGAAAGAGCCCAAGTTTTAGGTAGTAAAATTAATTAGTCTAGGGTGGGAACTCTCTTGAGCAGTGGAAAGTTCTGGGCAGGAGGAATTTAATGATCATAAATCAAAATCACACAGAGAGGTAGGCCTCTCTAAACTGGCTCCACCTTGCCGGTAGTCTCCATGCTTTCATCTTCCTGTTCATCTGAAAGAGAAAGACAGTAAGAGGTGAGTCTGAGAGGAAAAATCCTACTCAAAGTCCCATCAGTTTGGGGAAAGGAGGCAGCTAAGGCCTTCTCTGCTCCAGGCTCTGACTTTCTCACCCTAGAGGCTCCCTCTCTTACCCAGGTCCGTCATGGTGCCTCCTTTGACTGGGGCTGACTCTGAGTCCTTTTTCGTGTTGACTGCCAGAAGAGAGTCACTTTATGAGACAAATTCTGCCTAAATCAAGCCTTCAGTTCTTCACTTTTAACAACTCTAGAGAATTTAGTTGCTTTGAACACTTTATCCATTTGATAACAAAATATAGTATCTTCCACCAGTCACATTCCCTGCAGGGCTTGAAACTCACTTGCTACTTTCTTCACTTCTCCAACCAAAACCTTTTACACCATTAGCAAGTATCTTACTTCTACATGTACATTCACACATCATTCTGGTCTTTGGTAGACCCTTTTCTCCATCTCCATGTCTGTAAGCTCTTAATAGACTGATTTTGACCAAATTGCTCTGTAGAGTAGCCAGATCTCCAACATTTTTGAAAACAGAAGAACACTTTCTTCAAATGAATTCACATGATAGGTCAGGGGAAAGCCTGGAGACATCAAAGCTGCTCTGACTGATGAGGAGGTAGAAGACCAGAACTCCTCCCACCCCTGAAAGACATTTCTGGGACACCTGGAATAAGCCAATGCTGAGAAGCAATGATCTCATAAGTGGGGTGCTCACAAAGAATGCACAAGATTATCTACCAGAACACAGAAACAGACTATTAGAACTTCTCTTTGTATTTGTTTCATAATTCTATCCTTTAACTTTTTCTCTTTGCAGATGTTTTGTAATGTTCCTAACATATTGCACTGTGGTGCCACACAGCCTGGAGGGAGTTGCGCTGGTGGATTCAAACCACCAGAGAGACGCTGCCTTTGGCTTAGCAGTACAACTTGCAAATCTTCCAGTGGCTCCTTGGGAGAAAACGGGCAAGCTCTGTGAGTATGATTCCTGACCTCTGAAAAACTGCTGGAAGGTCAGCTATAAGTCAGTTCTGAGTTGATGGCAGTGAGTTTTTAATTTATTTATTTATTTTTATTATATTATTTTTACGTGTATTGTCAAATCAGATCTGACTGGTACAGGAGGGGATTGCTCCCTCCTTCTCCAGCAGAGCATCTGGTGGATTTGAACCGCATACCTCTGGGATTATGGTGCAGCGTCTTGCCACTAGGACACCAGAGCTCCCTGAGTTTTTAATTTTAAGGTACTGATATATTACCATAACCATTACCATGAAGTTAATTCCAACTCATGGTGAATCCACATAGGATTTTTTTTTGGCTGTAATCTTTCTGGCAGGAGCCTTGGGGGTGGTGTGCATAACACATGAGGCTACGAACTGAAAGGTACACAGTCTGAGTCCAAAGCTACTCTATGGGAGAAAGGTGGTTTCTTCCTATAAAGATTTATAAACTTGGAAACCCAGTGGAAAGTCCTTATGAATAGTCAGCAGTGGGTTTGGGGGTTTCTTTTGTTTTAATCTTTACAGAAGCAGATAACCAGGCCTTTCTTCCACAGTGCTACAGATGGGTTTGAACCACCAATCTTTAGTTTTAGTAACACAAAAACATCAACATATAGGGAGTTCTGTTGGCCTAGTGGCAAGAAGCTGCACTGCAGTCCCAAAGGTGTGCAGTTCAAATCCACCAGATGCTCTGCTGAAGAAGGAGGGACAGTCTCCTCCAGTACCAGTCAGATCCAATTTGACAGTACATACAAAAAAAGTAATAATAACAAAAATTTTTAAAAACAAAAAAAAACAAACTTACTGCCATCAAGTTAGTTCTGACTCTGTGAACGCATATTGGGTTTTTGAGGTTATAAATTGTAAAGAGAACAGACTGCCCATCTTACTCCTAAGGAGCAGCTGGTGGATTTGAACTACTAGAAATAAGTCTGTTGGTTAGCAACATATCTACTATCTGGTGGACTATGCCACCAGAGCTCCCTTATGATCCACAGGGTATTAGATGATCAAATAGGATTTATTTAGTGACTCCAGGGTCAGTCCCTGGAGAAGGACAATGCTTGGCAGAGAGTCAGCAACAGACAGGAAGACCTGCAAGGGGATGAACTGGCATAGTAGCTGCAACACTGAACTCACCACATATAATTTAGTAGTTAAGCACAAATGATATGCACAACTCAGAAACCTGGTAAAATAGAACATATATACAATTTGTGCTCAAATAAGTTTACAGTGGGTTTGCATAGTCAAAACGAATTTAGAGACACCTACTGTCAGGGGCAAATCTAGTCCATAATTCAGATATGAATATGAAATTAAAGAGTTTCATGGTAAGGAAATAATTTTCATAGTAAGCTAAGTTTAAGGGAAAAGATTTCTAGATTTGGAACTGGGTCTGGGAAATCCATCTAGCCAGATGCTTTGGCAAAGCAAGGACAAGACAAGGAACGGGAGTGGGCCCTAGGAATCTGGCCCGGCCCGTACCTGTTTTGGGTAATGTCACCTCTTCTACGTTGGGGACAGGTGAGGGCTCATCCATATCTTTTGTCAGGTCTTCCTGTTCCTCTTCTCTGTGTCCACGCTTTGACTTGGTATAAGGTGTGGAGGGACTAAGATGGAGAAAGTGAAAGAGGACTCAGTCATCTTTGGTTAAGGTATCCCTGGAAGGTGATATTTAGTGGAAGAGAAATGAAAACCCCAAGGCTAGGGCTGAACATACCCAGAAAATAGTTGTTACAGAGTATTGGGAATAACAGCTTTTCATTTGAAGTTTTAGCTCTGTACACAATTAGTACACAATGTCTGGGACAGACTAACTAATTGAGCCTTAAAGAAGGCCTCCTGCCCTCCCTCCCTCAGGACACCATGTCAGGGCATTGTTTGATATAAAGGGCTCAGTCTTTCCTTCCTCCAACATGGTGCCATACCCTTTCTTAGCATTCTTTTTCTTAGCCTCTGGAGTAGGTGAAGGAGAGGGGGAGCGCTTCCTCTTCTTATAGTTCCCCCCTTTTTTGTCCCGTCGGTCCGAATCTGGGCTATTTACCTACAGTCCAGAGAATTAGGACAAAAGTCAACCAAGAATTCTCAGCAAAGCCATGTCCCAAAACTTATACTAATGGCTAGAGGAGGAAAGCAGAGAGATTTTCACCTCATCTGTCAGAGTCTTGGCTGAAATCTTTTTTCGGCGGGAGACAGGGTTTTTGTCATCATTTACTTCGTAGTCCTCCTCATTCATCCACTCATTGAACGTGTCTGTATCCAGGATCCACTTTGCATGAATCTGAAGCACAGAGGCCAGCAATGCGGTGTTGGAGAGGAGGCAGGAATCCACAGCTCTGCCTCACCTCCAACGCATGTGTAGTCCAGGTTACCTACCCTGGGCAAGAGGACAAGGAAAGCTCACCTTCCTAGGTTTCTCTGGAGTCGGAGCATCCTCCACAGAAGCTTCAATTTCACTGGCTGGGATCCATGTGTCATAACTGCCACAGGAAACAGAACATGAAAAAGAATCAATGGGGTAAAGCTGTAGAGTATAAGTCTTTTCCCTTTTCTCAGTTACAAAAAGTATTAAGTTGTTTTGGTATAATTTCCCTCCCTCCCAATAATATTGGAATTTTTTTTATTATAAAGCAGTAAAATCACAAAACAAAAATTCCAAAAATTAAGAATTATCTCTCATCCTATCACCTACCTAAACATAACTTTTTTCCTTACTATAAACATACAATTAATAATTTTATTTCAATTGTATTCACATGTACAGTGATTTTATGTGTTCATGACACTGTTCAACCATCATCTTCATTTCTGAATTTTTCCATGACCCTTAACAGATGCTCAGTATTAAAGCATCTATTCTTTTTTTTTATTTTTCTGTCATCTTTATT
>NW_006399962.1:4204298-4204914 GCF_000299155.1 Elephantulus edwardii | reverse complement strand
GGAGCATTACCCGCCACGCCTGGGTGCCCGCTGCCTGGCACTGCCCCTGGCATCATTGAGGGAGGAGTTTGTTGGTTGGGAAACGGTGAGGGGCCTGGAAACAAAGGAGAGAAGGTTTGAGGTGTAAAGTCTAGCTTACCAACTTAGTTTCTTAACAAAGATAATCTAGCCACTCTCTGTGCTTGCTACCTTCTCATTTCCTAATACTAAATAGAATAAGGAGAATTCTTGGAACAAAATCTCTGGGCATAGTGCAGGATCTCTGCTGTGTGAGGACATAAACAAGAGTCCATCAGTAGGTCTTTAACTCCAATCCCCATCACAGATCCCCTTCTACAACATTCAGCTTGATCTTAGCCAGCAAGAATTCAGGAACCCATCCACTTACCATGGGGTCCAGGGGGGGGTATCCCTGGTGGGACCGCCCCAGACTGGGGAGCTCCAGCTGGTTGCTGCTGCTGTGGCCCTGCAGTTGGCCCTGCCTGCCCAATTTGTTCAGAGGGTCCCAAGCTTCCAGGAGGGGCCCCACTACCAGCAGGAGCAGGGGCCACAGAGGCCGGAGCCACAGCCAAGCCATGGACTGAGGGTGGCCCAGCAGCCCCTGTGGGTGGGATAG
>NW_006399962.1:4194457-4200277 GCF_000299155.1 Elephantulus edwardii | reverse complement strand
CAGGAGGAGATTGCCCCCTCCTTCTCCAGCAGAGCATCTGGCAGATTTGAACCGCGTACCTCTGGGATTGCAGTGCAGTGTCTTGCCACTAGGCTACCAGAACTCCCCTAAAGCATCTATTCTTGATTCTTGACATTTAACATCTATGTTTCCTAGTAATTTTTTAATTTAAATAACATTTTTATTTTATACTAGTTTACTTACAAAGTTCACATACATTGTTTTTCACCCCAGATTCCATTTTCTTTACCCACCCCTCCCTCCACCCATAAAATTATGCGACCCTATGATTAATCCTCTACTCCTAGTAATTTTTTTATCCATTGTTTTCATATAATCATAATCACACTAGATGTAATCTTACATCCTATTTTTTACAATTAGAAATCTACCAATTATCCATGTTGTTTCAGAATATCATTTTAAAGGATGTATACAAGTCCATTGATAAACAAATTTATCTAAATGTTTCAGACATTTAGATTGTTTCTAACCTTCACAGAGTAGGGGAAAACAAATTATCTGGCCTAAAAATAACCCTGCAAGAGCCCCTTTTTGCTTTGTTAGTTCTGTGGCTTCTTGTACCTAAACTTGCACCAGGAACCCATCCCTACCTGTCAGGATAGTAACCCCAATGCAGAAGAACCTGTTTATCTCTCTTCATAACTGGTCGTACCCATTCCTCTGAGAAGAAAGACAGAGAGTGGAGAAGATAAGCTAAAGGGGCGTGCAGAAAATAACACCGAACAAAAGCCCTAAGCACTTCCTTATTGCACAAGGGGAATGTAAGAGGGTAGGCAAAATCAGGGGAAAGGAGCCCAGACATCTGTGGTGATCTAAACTGTGATCTGCCTCCCAGTCCAAGAAATCAAGCCACTGCAGTGACCAGGAAAATTCAGATCTCACCTTCTTCGAGGTTCCCTGGGACGGGATACACAACATGAGAGGCATTGCTCTTATCCTCAGTGACTGTTCCCTGGATGACACACAGAGAAAATGGAAATATAGACCCCTAGAATTACCCATGGTATAAATGTTTATTATTTTTATTATTATTATTATTTTTAGAGAAAATGGAAATATAGACCCCTAGAATTACCCATGGTATAAATGTTTATTATTTTTTTTTATTATTATTATTTTTGTGTGCGTGTACCATCAAATCAGATCTGACTGGTACAGGAGGAGATTGCCCCTCCTTCCTCGGCAGAGCATCTGGTGGATTCGAACCGTGCGCCTCTGGGATTATAGTTACAACTCCTTGCCACTAGGCCACCAGAGCTCCCCACCCATGGTATAAATGAACCAATGTAAGATTTAACTACATATCAGCCTTCATAATCATTATTTTATTTAAGATGGTATTAAAGATAGTTTACACTCTTAAGCACAAATCACCCAAGGGATAGAGGAAAACTGCTAGAAGTGCTAGTAATCGAGAGAAGTCAAAGAACTGAAAAAAATTTTAACTATTGTCTGAACAGGCAATATGCTGTTGTTGTTTTGTGCCGTCGAGTTGCTTGTGACTCATAGTGACCCTACATACAATAGTCATGAAATCTGCTCTATCTGTTCCAACTTTACTGTCTCTGACACACCTACTCTCATTATCCCAGTCAATGAATCAATCCAACTCATTGATGGTCTTCCTTTCTCTTCTCTCCACCCTTCCAAGCATGATGTTCCCCTCCTTGCAACATGCCCAAAGTATGTTAGATGAAGCCTCATGGGAAAGTTAAAGTGGGCTAAGAACCATTTATGACATCTGCTTGTTGTTATTTATCAAGCTAAAAAGGATAAAGATTTTACTTATTGAGACTCAGATGCCCAGTGGAAGTGAATGCTTTCTTTCTAGGCCAAGGCAATCTCTAGCAACAGTGATCTAAGCTGTCAAGGCTGGGAAATGAGAGAAAAAGATGGGGAAAGAGGAGGCTCAAGGCTTTAGGACTAGTCTTTCTCCAAGTAGTAGAGTCACCTCTGCAGTAAAAAACATGGTACATCAGAACTGCTTCTTGGTATGGAAAACATCAGGAAAAGTCGTGGAGTTAATGAGACCTCCTGTGATCCACCCACTCACCTGGTGTCTCTTGATAATGTCCTTTAATTTCCCTAGCAGTTTGGGTTCAATTTCTGGGCACAGAAAAATGTTAGGTCGAGAGAGGCAGTTATTCTGTGGGAAGGAGAAACAGATGGGGTGTGACTATGGCGAAAGAGTGCTTTGGATTGTCATGGAGGGAAGGGAGACAGATTATATTCTTGACTATTACCTGTACCAAGGACTTCTCAATGGTCATGAACATTTCCACATTGCGGTCCATGCGTGAAGGATTCTGGAAATCATAACGCCGCCTTGCAAAGGGGCAATAATGTAAGTGGTATAGCTCAAGTCTGGGCATGAGATTAGAGTTTATGACTGCTTTTTTATTTTTCTTTTAGAGTATATGACTTCTTAACATGGGAAACTGGGATGTGATCTTGTTTCTACCAACATCACCTATGATCTGGGGTACACTGACTTCAATTCCTTGAATCTCCCTGTGCTTAGTCCAAAAGGACAAAGAAAAGCTTGAGATGTCAACCCTTCCCCTCAACAATATACACACTGATGCACACACACATATTCCTCACTCACTCTTGGAGACTATTTTGGCTCTGATTCCCAGCCATTTCTGGCCTAGTAAGTCAGGCCGACTGACCTAGCAAAGTAAGAAACTCACAAGAATTTCTACTTATTCTTTCCCACCCCTGAAAGGCCCGAGAGGATCACAAAGGAAGATTCCCTCTACATTAGATGTAAGAAGCATATAGAAGGCATCTCACCAGCCCTGGTCACTCTTGAATTTGTAGGCAGCTGCAAGTATGTGGCACAGGGAACCTCCTGCTTTGAAATCTAGGAAACATTTGATCTATAAAATTGAAAAAGGGAAGACGTGTGTGAGTGTTACATCCTAAAATCTCTTATTGCCTGACAATCCTTCTATACAACCCCCATACTGGACTAATCTCATTCTCAAAGCTAGAACTCTTTAACCACTGTACCATGTGGCTTGGAAGAGTGAAGGGAAAGAAACTAGTATTCACAAAGCACCACCTTGTGCCAAGCACTTTACCAGATTAGCTCATTTACCATTACAGAAACCCTACAAAGTAGCTGTTATTATTCTCATCTGGAGATGAAGGAACCAAGACCCAGAAAGGTTAAACGGCTTGCCCAAGACACAGAGCCATCAAGTGGCAGACCCAGGATTTGAACACCAGCCTGTACAAATCCAAACCTCAATACCCTTTTAACATGCCATGAGAGTATCCTAGGTTGAGCCTAGATGCTCTGAGTAATCTGTTGCCCAAAGTAATACTAAGACAAACAGCGTGGCAACATGGGGATTGTGTCAAGACAGTGATAACAGTGACCAGCTATGCCCAAAGCTCAAAAATTACGACATTTACAAATACATAAAAAACATAATTCTCGATCCAGTTTGAAGGATTTGCCCCCTTGGTTTCACACTCACCGGCAGTTTAGTGAGTGGTGCATTGCTGACATGTTTGCCAAAAACTTCTTCCTGAAATTGTAGCAATTGTACAACCAGGCTAGATAGGGACTTGTTGGTGGGTGGTTCAGCTTGTATATACTAGGGAGACAGAGGGAAAGAAAAATAGAACTTAGATAAATTGTTCACCATCTCCCAGATTTCTTCTGCAGGTGCTTTAGAAGCATCTAGGACAGAGAAAATAGTGCTTTTCTTGTCATATAACCTAGTTGCTGTAAAGAAAATGGCAGAAAGGAGGTCCTCGATAACCTTAACCACAAAGTGGAAATTCTGCTGCCACCAGCCCAGGTTGCGAACGTAGGAATAAGGGCAGTTTTCTACTCTTCTCTTAACTACACCCTGAAATATAAGTTGTAAGAACCAGTTATTGTGGCACCCAATCTCTGGTCAACAACACAGAGGACTAAAACACTGAAGGTTTATGGAGTTCAGGCCACCACAGTGATACCAACAGGGCTAAGCAAGAGCACAATGTAATTCTTGAAGGAATTTTGTGGAAAGTCAAGATTCTTCCTTTACTATAGCCTAATAAGAAAGACACAAGGAAACGAGGCAGGGCAAGCAGACGAGAAGGAGCTTGCATGTTTTGTTTTTGGCGAGGAATTGCGCACAAATGTCTTCAAGGTTCAGTGAAGAGAAGGACCAGAACCTGCCTGCCTGCTAGGGAACAGCAAGATACTTGTCTTTCCTTGCTAAGGAAACTCTATTTGACACAAGTAATCTTGGGCCTTCTTAAACATTTCCATATTATGCCATCTAACATCCTAGCCTTCTGTTCTCGTTAGAGCTAAGCCAGATGCTAACTTTCTCTTTACCTTGTGACCCCTGTTTCCTCAAGCTGCTCCCTTCAGGAGGAGGTATAAAGAGACCAGTGAAGGTAAAGGTATGTGACAGAGCTAAAACATGACAACCGAATCAAGTTGCAGGCTGTCAGTCGCACCAAGACCAGAGACTAAGCTCCCAAACTGATCTTCCCAAAGGTTAAAGGTAAAAGCCTGGGAACCAGAGCCTCATTAAAGTGGAGAACAGCTACAGACCCAGCAGCTGTTTGTCAGGATTCTGACACCAAAGGAGACCCTCTGAAAAGGACCAGACTCACAGGAGAATCCACCTATCACACCTCTAACAGCCTGGGAGGCTGGGCAGGAAGACATAGACTGTCAAAAGAAAGCCTGAAAGAGAGCCCCTAATTGGGGGTACTGTGAAAGAAGAGAGGCAGAGACAATTTCCAGAGAAACATCCTATGTGGAAAACACAAAGCCACTAGGAAAAGGTTTGTTAACAAGACAGGTAAGACTCCTTGAACCCTTTGTGTGCTACCTTATTATCTTCACTTACAGCGTTGACAGAAGGAGGCTAGCTATAAGGCTTGTCCTTTCCTCTCTGAACCCCAAACTCAAGGCAATACAAGGCTAGCTAGCTTGCAGGGTGCCTTCATTGTGATGCTGAGTGAAAGGTTTATGAGGCGGCTCCTTAAGCACTCCTATACCCCAGCTCCCAATGAGATTTTGTTGCCCCTTTGGTGGAGATGGGCAGGGGGCGAGTGGTGGAGAGAGGTGATCTAGAAGGGGGCCTTTTCAGGCTGATGAGCAGCCAGGGCCTGCTCTGTAGCTGTTCACCCTCCAGCTTCCATCATCTCTCTCGGAACACACACAAAGCACCAGGGAGGCCTCCAGCCCTGCTGGTACCTGGCTCCGTGGGGAGCACTGGCGGGCACTGTGGCGGGCACATTCGGTGGACACCCACTCGCGCCCTGTCCACCCCCACCGGCCATCTCTCCCGGAAAAGCCGGGGAGGCGATGGCTTAGAAGAGGGTGGTCGGCTGCCACAGGGCCCGTAGGGGTAGTGGAGAAAAACAAGGGGCAGAGGGCACAGGAGCTGGAATCAGAGGTTGGGGGTGGGGGCAAAATGGGCTGGGGGAGGGGCGCGGGCCGCCGGGCGGGGCGGAGGGAGAGCCAAGCTGCTCGGAGGCCGCGGGGGAGGGGCCGGGGGCGGCAGGAGGGTGGGCAGGACCCGGGGGAACTGCGGGGTCGCAGCCCCTTTGTCCCGCCCCCGGCCCCCGCGCGGCCCAGCGTGTCCGGGCCGCGTACCTTCTTGTAGTTCTTGCCGAGCCAGAGCCGCACGTTGTCGAACTGGGTCACGGTGTCCGCGGCCTCGTAGTACTTCACGTTGGGGCCACCGTCCTTCTTCCGCACCGCCATCTTCTCGGGCTCGGGCCCCGCCGCCGCCGTCCGCCCCGCTCAGCTCAGCTCCCGCCTCCTCCGCCTCC
>NW_006399962.1:4191128-4194297 GCF_000299155.1 Elephantulus edwardii | reverse complement strand
TCAGCGCGGCTCCTGACCCCGGCCGGCTCCCTGGCGGCGGCGGCAAGGCAGCAGTCGGGAGCCTCTCGGGAGATTGCTGCGTCCTAGAGGGGGCGCTCACTCTCCGGAGAGCGCCCCTTATTCGACGCAAAGCTGCTTCTCTCCTTTTGCTTCTTCTGCCAGGGCTGGGGTAGGGTACTTCCTCTAACCTATTTTCAGGACCCCTGTCGCCTGAGGAGCTCCTATATTCTCCTTCATTGCACCATTCTAACCCATAATTCTAAGGAACACCAAACCTCTTTCCCCGTTGAGTTCCTTCCATCCGTCTTCTGGAACTCCCTCATGCCTTACACTTTATTCAGGGACCCTCCTCTTACCTCTTAGCCTGAAGAGTCCCCAAGGCCAGTGCTTTCCCTGAATTTCCTCTGCAGGCCTCTTCATTGCTTCCTAAGCAGATTTGCGCTCCCTGAGACCTTTCCCGATCACCCTGTCCTCCGACCCTTTTCCTCTGAATGGCGGAAAGGAGAGGTAAGGAGGTGGGGGGCACAGGGACTGTGTGGATAGGTCCCACTTCTTGCTGCCGTATTCCTTCCCTGATCGCAGTGTTGGACCCCTTCTGTAAGCGCACGGCGGTTCCCGGTTTGGGGAGTCACGGTGGCCGAGTGGTTAAGGCGTTGGACTCGAAATCCAATGGGGTTTCCCCGCACAGGTTCGAATCCTGTTCGTGACGGTCGCTATATATATATATATGCTTATCAATTTTTTTTCTCTCTTCCAACGACTTATTAAAGGAGCCTGTCTTCCTATTTTTCTGTCTCCTCATGTGTCTTTCTTGCACTTCCCTTCCGGTTTTGAAAAGGGAAGCCAAAATGCTTCGCCCCTGTCTTTAGGAGATTTATGCACAGCTGTATTGGCTGCTAGGCTAGCTGCAAAGCATGTTCAGAATTCTCTAATCAGAGTGCTATCATAGCGCTTTATTTTTCCGATGGGGGGTAACAATGAATTTGGCTGAAGAAAGGTTAATTTTTGTTTGGGAATGTATGTGAGTGGTTTTGCAGTGATGGTTAAACCTGCAGTTTCTCTGGATTTCACCAGCAGCAGCTCCTCCTGAGAAAGGTTTGATCTGTAAGTAAGGACTTACAGAAACTTAGAAACTGTATGAAGACTTAAACTCTGTCCTATAGGGTTACTATGACAATCAGTGGAGGGAAGTGGGTTTGGTTTTGGTTGGTCTGGTTTTCATGACCAGAAGTCACATTTATGAGTGTGATGACACTGAGGACTCAGGATACGGGCATTTTGTTTTGGATTTCCTCGAGGATACCTCAGGTATCATCAGGACTAGGAGGGAGCAGTCTACTGACACGTAAGTACTGCAGATTTAGCTGGACTCAGGGTGTGGATTTTAAGTGGCCCTTTTTATTGATTGCTCATTATGTGCTGTTGTTGTTGTTGTTGTTGTTGTTGTCATGTGCCATCGAGTCGCTTGCGACTCATAGCGACCCTATGTACAACAGCCCTAAACTCTGCTCTGTCCTGTGCCAATCGCACTGTCTCTGACACTCCCATCCCGATTACCCCAGTCACTGAATCAATCCACCTCATAGAGGGTCTTCCCCTCCTGCGCTGTCCCTCCACCCTCCCAAGCATGATGTCCTTCTCCAAGGACCGGTCCCTCCTCACAACATGTCCAAAGTATGTTAGACGGAGCCTCAGAATCCTTGCTTCCAAGGAGCCACCCGGTTTAACCCTTTCCAGGACGAATCTGTTTGTTTTCCTAGCAGTCCATGGTATTCTCAATACTCTTCTCCAGCACCACAGCTCAAAGGCATCAATTCTCCTTCTATCCTCTTTGGTCATTGTCCAACTCTCTGATGCATAACAAGTGATTACGAAGACCATGGCCTGTATCAAACGCACCTTAGTCTCCAGAGAGACACCATTGCTCTTCAGTACTTTGGAGAGGTCCCTAACAGCAGACTTTCCCATGGCAATGCGCCTTTTAATTTCCTGGCTACTGGTGCCAAGAGTGTTGACTGTGGAGCCAAGCAAACTAAAGCTAGGCACTGTTTATTCTAAATGTGTATTAACCAAACAATTCATTTCTTCTCTAATAAACCATCAATAGTTATCTTACCCTCTTTTTTCTGAGGATCATTGCCCCTCCCCATTACAGATTTCCAAAATCCAGAGCCTTTTAAGCTTCCCCTTTCAGGAATTTTTATCTGTGTTCCAACATTATGCACTGAGTTGCCTGAAAAGCATTGTGCTTGACAGGCCTCTGACATATATATTATAAATATGTTATTGTTGCTATGTGCCGTCATGTTGCCTGCAACTCATAGCGACCTTACGTACAATAGCTCTGAAGCCTACCTATCCTGAGCCAGTCTTACTGACTCTGATACACCTACTCCCATTACCCTAATTACTGTCTCAATCCATCTCATCCAGGGTCTTCCTCTCCTGCACTGTCCCTCCACCCTTCCAAGCATGATGTTCTTCTCCAAGGATCAGTCCCTCCTAGCCACATGCCCGAAGTATGTGAGATGAAGCTTCAAAATGTTAGCCTCCAAAAAAAAATGCTAGCCTCCAAGGAGAAACTTGGTTTCACCCTCTTCAAAACAAGACCTATATGTTTTCTTGGTGGTCCATGGTATGTTCAAGACTCTTCTCCAGCACCACAACTCAAAGGCATCAATAATTTTTCTATCCTCCTTAGTCATCATCCAGCTCTCTGATGCACAGCTATTGTAAAGATCATGGCCTGGATCAGGTACACCTTAGTCTCTACACTGACATCATTGCTTCTCAGTACGCTGGAAAGGTCCCTGACAGCAGATTTACCTTCTGGAATTTGCCTTTTGATTTCCTGACTACTGGTGCCAAAAGTGTTGACTGAGGAACTGAGCTGTTGTGTGTATATATTTATTGTTGTTATATACTGTAGAGTCGGAAACATGGTCAGATTCTCAGAAGCAGTTAATCCCACGGGGGAGGAGATTGCCCATCCTTCTGTCCTTCTCCACAGAACAGCTGGTGGTTTCAAACTGCATGCCTTTGATATTGCAGTGCATCTTCCTGCCACTAGGCCACCAGTGCCAACCAGCCACACACACACACACACACACACCCGCAGTGCATCTTCCTGCCACTAGGCCACCAGTGCCAGCCAGCCACACACACACAC
>NW_006399962.1:4186337-4189581 GCF_000299155.1 Elephantulus edwardii | reverse complement strand
TCTCTACCCATTCGTTTGTTGATGGGCATTTAGGTTGTTTCCAACTCCTTGCTATTGTAAACAAAGCCGCGATAAACATGGGTATACACATATATCTACTTGGATGTCATTTATGGTCTCTTTAGGGTAAAGATCATCATTCTTTCAGCATTGTGTCAGTTCATCTCATGGAGGGTCAATTGCATTGGACTTCCTTTTCCATCTTCTAGCAGGGGATCACTCCTGATGACATATCCAAAGCAAGCAAGTTGAACAATGTTCTGTTATGATCCTTAAGATTTTATTGACTAATTATCAGAAGGAGATCTCCAGGCTTTTATTCCTAGTTTCTTGGTCTGGGAGCTCTAGTGAAACCTGTCCAATATGAGTGACCCTGTTGGTAATTGAAATATCATTGCTACAGCTCCCAGAATTACAGAAACATAAAAGCCACCATAACACTACAAACTGACAGTTATGTGTATGTGTGGTTTTTTTATTAAAAAAATATGGAATGTTTCACAAATTTGCGTGTCATCCTTGTGCTGGGGCCATGCTAATCTCTGTATTTGTTCCCATTTTAGTATATGTGCTGCTGAAGTGAACACATGTATACATGTTGTAATGGTCACTTAAGGTGGACTGTAAGCTTGAGAAGACTTACATTTTCAATGTTGTTCTATCCCAACTTGATGGCATATAACGACCCTGAAAACAGATCTGAACCCTGCCCTCTTCTGTGCCATCCTCATCATCTCTGACACTCGAGCCCATTCATTGCTGCAGTCACTGTGTCAGTCCATCTCTTTAAAGGTCTTCCTCTTTCTCTGATCTTTCCAAACATGATGTCCCTTTCCAAGGAATAGCCTATTTATGTATCTTCTATATAGCACATCTAAATAGCTTTATGTATTGCTGTGGTGAAATATGTTGTTGTCATGTACTGTCAAGTCTAAGCCAACCCACATCTGTTCTTCCAGCAGGTTTTCAGAGGCAGTAAATCACAGTGGAGGAGACTATCCATCCTTCTCCCACTGAGCAGCTGGTGGATCCAAACGGAGTACCTTTCCATAGATAGCACAGTTCCTCACTATGAAGTTACCAGAGCTCCCTAATAAAATATGTACGGAGTAGAAATTGTTGTGTTGTTAAGATGTGCTGTCCAGTCGCTTGCGACTCATTGTGACCCTATGTCACAATGCTCTAAACTCTGCTCTGTCCTGTGCCAACCTCTCTGTCTCGGACACACCTACTTCCATTACCCCAATCGCTGAATCAATCCATCTCATCGAGGGTCTTCCTCTTGTGCTATCGCTCCACCCTCCCAAACATGAAGTCCCTCTCCAAGGACTGGTCCCTCTTTGTGTGTGTGTGTGCGTGTACCGTCAAATCAGATCTGACTGGTACAGGAGGAGATTGTCCCTCCTTCCCCGGCAGAGCATCTGGTGGATTCAAACCGTGCACCTCTTGGATTGTAGTTGCAGCTCCTTGCCACTAGGCCACCAGAGCTCCCCTGGACTGGTCCCTCTTTGCAACATGCCCAAAGTATGTCAGACAAAGCTTCAGAATCCTTGACTCCAAGGAGCAGCCAGGTTTCACCATCTCTCGGACAAACCTGTGTGTTCTCTTTGTGGTATATTTAACACTCGTCTCCAGCACCGCAGCTCAAAGGCATCAATTCTCCTTCTGTCCAGCTCTCTGAAGCATAGCATGCAATTGCTTGCAATAGGCTCAGTATTAATAGTAAACGCAGTATTCCACTTCTTAGCAAATCGCATTTTGTGTGTGCAGTTAAATACCTGGACAGCCAGTTACTAAGATTTACCAGCAGAGGGCACTCAATAACTATGTGCTGAAGGGAAAAAAAAAGATTCATGGTTTACAAAATGGAGGAGCTGGGTGGAGAAGGGCAATCTTCTGGCAGTGGTAGTTACCTGGAGACTACCCATTTCACTGCATGAAGTTCTATAATATTTGTGGTGAGAGGCCACGACCTCTACTTCTATATACAGTAGATATTTAAAAATTCGATCGCCTTACAGCCTACTCCTAACTTCTCAATTTATCTTTTCACTTCAACAAATCCTGTGTGTGATGCATTATTTTGCCTCTCACCCCTCATAAATTTGCAACATTTTACCCTCTAATATTTACTTGTTGGTATACAGTATTTTACTGTAACTGCCTTAAAGTTATCCTCACTTTGCATTTCTGTTCATTTAGCTCTCCTGAGGAGCATTCTATAAGCATCCCTCCCTTAAAATGTTCAAATCAAATGTACACTCTGCCTCTAGTTCCCTATCACCTTAATACTCTATTATTTGATTTGTTTCCTAAAAATGTTTAGGCATTACCAAAGCCCCAGTCTTTTCCTCTTTTCCTAATGTAGAACCTTAAGCCACCTTTCCAATGATAACCTCTGAAAGCTCTCTCTCCAGTCCTGTTTTTAGAGGCTGTCAGTCCCAACTTCTAGTAACCATGTGTACAAGAAGCAAAACACTGCTTCTGAAAAATCACTGCTATTTGAGCCCACTGTGACAGCCGTGACCACGTCAGTCTGTCCCTGAGGATTTCCCTCTTTCATACTGACACTCTGCTGTACCAAGGGAGGCTTAGTCCATAGGGAATTGTGCTATTAATTCAAAGTTCACACTTCTCTGCAAGTTCAAATCCATCAACCCCTCCATAGGAGAAAGATGGCCAATCTCCTCTTGTGCAATTTACAGCCTTAGAAACTTGCTGGGGAAAAAAAAAAGAAACTTGCTGGGAGGTCAATGAAGAGTTAATTCATATGTTACAGCAATGGGTTGAGTTTGTTTTCTACTTTACCAAACATGAGGTCTTTCTCCAGGAACTGGTTTCTCCCAGTAACAAGTCCACAGTATGCAAAGACAAAGTCTCCTTATTTCTCCTTCTCTAAGGAATGTTCTAGCTGTAGGACTTGATTTTTTTTTTCTGGAAGTCTGTTATATTCAGTATGCTTTGCCAACACTATATTGCAAAGGCATCAATTCTTTGGTCTTTCTTAGTCATTATTCAGCTTTCATATGCGTACCGAAGCTACTATTATGTCTTGGGTCAGGTGCACCTTAGTCTTCAAAGTGGCATTTTTGCTTTTAACACCTTAAACAGGTGTTTGTCATCAGTAGATTAAAAAACATAGAAATAATACAAACCATCTTGTCAGACCATAATGCCACAAAATTAGAAATTAATAATAGGATGATAAAGGAGAAAAAAAACATACATTTGGAAGCTGAACAAC